>NC_067398.1:575326659-575389159 GCF_016432865.1 Antechinus flavipes | reverse complement strand
ATAAAAAATTAAATAAAAACTAAAAATAAAATAAAAATGCAGCCAAGATTAGAAGGGAAGCAGAAAACTGGAGAAAAAATTTTGTGTCCAAGGATTCTGATAAAGGCCTCATTTCTAAATTATATTGGGGAATTGACTCAAATGCATAATGCCAGCCATTCTCAATTGATAAAAGATCAAAGGCTATGAACAGACAATTTTCAGATGAAGAAATTAAAACCATTTCTATTCATATGAAAAAATTCTCTAAATCATTATTGATTAGAAAAATATAAGTTAAAACAACCCTGAGGTATCACTGCACACCTCTCAGATTTTCTAAGATGACAGGAAAAGATAAATGTTGGAAGAGATATGGGAAAACTGCAACACTAATATATCATTGGAGAAGTTGTGAACTGATCTAACTATTCTGGAAAGCAATTTGGAACTATGCCCAAAGAATCATCAAACTCTGCATACTTCCACTGGACTTATACCCTAAAGAGATCATAAAGGAAGGAAAGGGACTCACACGTGCAAAAATGTTTGTGGCAGCTCTTTTTGTAGTGGCAAGAAACTGGAAATTGAGTAGATGCTCATCAATTGGAAAATGGATGAATAAGTTATAGTATATGAATGTTGTGGAATATTATTGTTCTGTAAGAAACAATCAGCAGGATGATTTCAGAGAGGCCTAGAGAGACTTACATGAACTGATGCTAAGTGAAATCAGCAGAACCAGGAGGTTATTGTACAGAGGTAGCAATAAGATTATATGAGGATCAATTCTGATGGACATGGCTTTTTTCAATAATGAGATGATTCAGATCAGTTCCAATAATCCTGTGATGAAGATAGCCATCTATACCCAGAGAGAAGACTGTGGAAACTGAGTGTGGACCACAACATAACATTTTCACTTTTTCTGTTCTTTACTTGCTTCTTTTTTCTTTCTTTTTTCTTTTTTCCCTTTTTTGATCTGATTTTTCTTGTGCAACATGGTAAATGTGGAGAGAGAGAGTGGAAGGGAAGGAGAAACACTGAGTACAGGTTTTGCAAGGGTGAATGTTGAAAATTATCTTTGCATGTATTTTGAAAATGAAAAGCTATTATTAAAAAAAAAATAAAACAATCCTGAGATGTAAGGATTATCAGTGTCATTACCCACATTTTATTATTTTATATATAATCCTAGGAGTATTAAATGAGTTGTCCAAGGTCACAGATTTAGGAAGCAGTAGAACCTGTATTCATTTTCAGGTCTTCCAGATTTCCAAGTCTAATTCCTTGTTTTGACACCAAGTTGTTTTTCAAACTTAATGATACCGTGCTAAAATAATTGACCTAGGACATTAAAAATAATTTACTCCACTGGAAGAAGTTACTTTATCTGTGTTAGGCAGCTAGATGGCTCAGTGGATAAACCTGTGGGAGAGGAGTTTGGAAGTGTTGAATTAAAATGTGGCCCCTGACACTTACTATGACCTAAAACAAATCATTTAACCTGTTTGCCTTAATCCACTGGGGAAGGAAATGGTCAACTACTCTAGTATCTTTGCCAAGAAAATCCCATGGAGAGTACTGATGTGCTGTGGTCCATTGGGTCAAAAAAGTTAGGACAGAACAGAAGAGTAACAACTTCTGTATTGGGTGTGGGTCCCAGCCCTAGGCAAAATAGTGAACTAGATTTTAGATCTCTTATTCCTCTCACAAACAAAATTCTCAGAGGCCCATCTCCTAAGGCTAGGTTTCTAGGACTTAGAATCCATGCAGACTTTCTCAGAGGTTCTGAAATGGACATTTTTTCCGAGTTACATTTATTTCCCTGCAGACCAGTAGTGTCAGATAACAAATACCGATTTGGCTTTAGTTTAGAAACATTATGTGTTTACCATAGTTTCTTCTCCATTAGGTCTAGGAATAGTAAAGTGAAAAATGGGACACAGCCCAGCCTGGTTGGAACATCCAATCTAGTGGAAGGGGAGAGAGGAAAGTAAACAGAGAAAAGGTGGTTGGTTCCCTTGCAAATAAACATAATTCAGTGTGATAAATAAATATAGACTGAAGGGGTGAGACTGACAGAAAAAGGGATGTCTTCTAGGTGGGAGTTGGTTGCTGGAAATGGGAATGAATCTGTCAGAAGAATTATCTGGGATTCACAAACTAAACTCATAGGCCATTTGTCCTGGCTTTATTTGTAGGCTATTAACTTTTTCATCTCTACCTGTGGTCATCTCTGATAATTAACATCAAATAACAGCAACTAGTACCCACTGGTTATGTTGATTGTTCCAGGGTTTGGGAACTCCATCCATCAGCAAATCTATAATTTAGTGGATAATCTTGGGGAAATTATCCAGAAACTCAGAGAAATGAGATTATTTGCCCTTGATTAGAATCAGGTTTTGAACATTGACTCCCGGTCCAATATTCTTTCTCCATGAAACTACTTCTCTTGTGATATTACATTAGATACTAAAAGTGGGAATGATCTTTTACAAAATGGAGTCAGCATAAATCTGCTTTATTTCTGGTATGTCTACTCTGGACCTGTAACAAAGGAAAAACCTCTCTAAGCCATTCCTGTGTCCTGATGAAGTTTCCCTTGGCCCCTCAAAGCTTTCCAAAAAGGCACTGTTTTGGGCCAAGAAGACAGTGTTTTGCGTTCAGCCTCACACTCATCACATTGAGGAACTACCACAAGTTCAGACTTTTTCTGACTCTTGCTATAACCAACCCTTCATCACATCATTTACCTCATTCCCACAAAAAATATTCTGGTAAATGAGTAACAATTGACTATAAAAATGTATCCAGGTTCAGTCTAATTTGCATCATTAGCATTTTTCTCAGGTTCAATTTGCATTTCTCAAAGAAAGGCCCTTTCACAGAAATCAGGAGACAAGTTGGGGCACTCAGAACAAGGAAGTGAATCAGGTGGGAGAGTCTCTGGCAATCTGGGACTAAGATATTTATGCAAGAGTTCTGTCCATTAAGGGTTGGTATAAGCTGGTTCTGTGGTAAACTTGCATAGCAGAGGAGGCTCTGGGTTCATTTGGCGGGATATAGCAAAAGGATTTCTGGCATATCAACCTGGAGAAATGCTTAATCTTCTTCCTGATTGGCAAATCCTGATTTCTGGGTCAGTTCAGCCTCTTCTGGATAATAAGGCAGCTCAAGTAAATCAAGATGGTTATTAAAATCATTAACTCCTGAAGTTTCATAGACACAACTGAATTGACTGAACAACAAAATAAATTTTGTCATCTAATTTTGTCTAGTGGCTTAAAGCACTTTATTCCTCATACCTGACTTATACTTTTCAATTAAATGCTTGAATAGAGGTGTCTAGGAAATTTTGCAAAAAGTTAACACTTTTAATTGATTGATTGATTCTGCAATGTAGTCAAAATTTCTCACTTGCTAAGGCCTTGAGAATCTTATTGACCCCTAACATATTAGAACAATTACAGGCAATTCTTTCTTTAAATAAATTCACATTACACACATTCTGTTTTGTGTAAAGAATTCTGAAATAAATTATTTCAGAAAAACTCCATCTATGTTTACTTTACTATATACAGTACTGACCTCTCTATCTCCCTGTCTCTTTCTCTCTCTCTGTCTGTGTCTCTGTCTCTGTGTTGTCTGTCTGTCTCTTGTTCTCTCTCTCTCATTCTGACTTTCAGCTTAGTACTCCATGACCCCTTACCAAAAAAACCAAAAAACCAAAAAAAAAAACCAATCAATCAAACAAAAACCTTCCAAGTGAAAACAGAAGAATGATAGAAGGTCAAGACCAACACTGTTTCCACTGCAAGGTCAAAGGCTGGACTTAAGAACATTGAGACAAACCTTTGCTCTACTCAGACCACTAGCCCCCACTCCCAATGTCTGTCTGACAAACTTAAATAGATCTGGTTTGTTTCCAGCTCCTCATGTAAACTGTCTTTTCTCTTCTCTCTCTGTCTGAGTTTGGCCCCTATCTGCTTCCCAACTTCTTTCTCTCAGTTCTGGCTAGGCTGTGTGCTGGCCCTTTCCTTCCATATAGAAAGGCACCCCTTTCTATATCCCTTGTTCCTTCCCTTCCTTTCCCATTTCTGCCAGCAAATTTTCATTATGTAAAAATGATTTTATACAGAAGCCTGCAGAATGGTCCACTTTCATAAAGTGAAAAGTGCTTCTATATCCACTTTACTGATGAGTCAATAAGGGTTTCAGTGAACTCTATAAGGTAGCAAGTTATGAGGGGCCTGGAAAGGGAATGCTATTCCTGCTGATAGCTATTCTCAAGAATGTTTTTTAAAATCACTTTTTTGTTTAAAATCACTTCTTTACTTTGAAAAGTGAGCATTTGATAATGCTACTGAAGCCCAATCATTTACATGGTAACTCCTTGTAATTCTCAGAGTAGCAGCCCTCCAGCCCTCTACCCATCTTTCACAGCACAGCCTCCTGGCAGTCAGCACATATTTAGTTAATTGACAGATTATGTGTGAAATCTGTAATTAGGCAACTAATCTTTTTTCAAAATATGTTATATTTCTAAGTACTATTATGTTCATTTTTAAGAGGCTAAGTACATGGTAATATCATCTCTAAATATACCTTATTTAACTTTGTTCTATGGAAAGATTATTTTCCCTATTACTTTAGTGAAACTGAGTAAATTTGTTCCTTTTCATTATTTTTTAAAGTGAGGATTTGAGCAGGAGAAAAATGTTCAAATATAAAAAAAAAACATCATCGTCGTCATCATTATAGTGCTTTTAAAGTTTCCAAAGCATTTTACATATGTTATATCATTTCACCCTCCTAACTATTCTAATGTAGAATGGAATTCTATTTATAATTTGAAAGATTATGGATATTTAACCTTAACTTTCAATAAGCTAATTACTCACATTTAGTGTGACCCATCCAATTTCCCATTTTGGTGTTGTTGCTTCCAGAGATAAGTTATTATTTATATAGAAATATTAGCAATATGGCAACTAGATGGCACAGAAGATAGAATGTTCAGTTTGGAGGAAGACTCATATTCCTGAGCTCAAATCTGACCTGAGATACTTACTAATTGTGTGACCCTGGGCTGGTTTTCCTTAGTTTCCTCATCTGTAAAATCAGATGGAGAAGGAATGGCATATCAGGCCAGTATCTTTGCCAAGAAAATCCCAAATGAGGTTTTAAATATTTGAATGTGACTAAAAAATTATTGAATAACAGCCCCCCCAAAAAAAAAGAAAAAGAAAAAAAATGATAGTAACAGCCTCTATCTTCCAAGATTGTTGTGATCAAATGAGAAAACATGCTAAGTACTTTGTGAACTATAAGCACTGTCCATAGTCTAATTATTATTTGTAATGTTTGGGCTAGCTTTCTGGAGGTACTTTGGACTGGCCTTGGTCTCAGCAGAATAGTCACCAAGAGGATGGTCAAGAATAGAGTCTAGATTCTTTTTTTCTGTCCCAGTTTTGATTTTAGTTTGCAGGAGGCATAACAGCCACCACAAGGCTGGTCAAAGATAGAATGTCTATCTTCCAGTCTTTCTTAGCCCTTATATACCTTATTATAATTACATCATTACAGTATACTGATTATGTGTGAACCAGAGAACCATTACATCACCATAATAAGTACTAAGTATATATGTGAACTAGAGAACCATTATCTAATCAATTCCACTGAGTTAACACCTTGTTTCAAGTATTCTTGTCCAGAGTTCCAGCCTCTACAATTATTTTCATTATTTTCCATCATTATTATCCTTAGACATAGTTGTATTGTTGTAGCTGAAGTTAATCAAGGCTACTAAATTTTTTGTTGTACTTTAATTTTGGAAAATTAGGTACTTTTAGCATCTACTTTGTTTTCTCTACATTTTATTTTGATGAGGTTCATTTCCAGCTCACTTCTAAGAGAATGATTTACTCAGGCTTTCCATGCCCTCCTCAGCAGTTGTTGCTCTCCTTGAAGCTTTTACTTCCAAGACACTATCATTGTGATAAGAAGTAACTGGGCTATTTTTCTAAGTCCTCCTTTAGCTTGAATATATTTCCCTATATTTGTAAACTGTTGGGGAATTTTTCAATTCAAATAGAACCCAGAGAGTATCTTGCCCTCAGAAAGTTTGTGGATTGGAGGTCAAATAAAATAAAAAAACTAAATGGAAGGAGAGCTTTGGAAGACTGCTTATTGTAGCAATTTCTACCTTCTAGGATACAACCCTGGTTTACATAAGTTTTTAGGCCAATTTTAAGTGCAGAGCCAATCAGCGGTATTCTGCAACATTTAACTGGACTAATGTAGATCAAGGAAAGTTGATTAGTAGTCTTGACTTAGGTTCTCATGAGTAGAGTCAATAGCCTATTGAGTTATCTGTGTGTTCAGTTAGGCTGTCATTGTTCATATCCAGGCTTTTGATTCTTACAGATAGTTGGCTGAAAAGCAATTTCTAGAGAAAAGAAGGTTGCCATTTTAGTCACATAATATTTTTGTAAAATGATATGTCTTCTCTTCCTCCACCCCCCAAAAAAAGTCTAGAAATTCAGCTCTCTATATAGACATGATTCTGAACTTATTTCATGATTTAATTTTTTTCTTCTATTTTTTTTGTTCTTAATTTGTGCTTTTATTGGTGTGGGGGACTCCAGATGTGAAATCTAATCCCAGAGATGAAGGTCCAGAACACTTCTGTATAGGTGAGCTTCTTGAAGCATTGACAGGTTAGGTGAATTACCTAATCACATTTCTAATATATGCCAGCATCTGGACTTTACTCTAGCTCAAAGGTTAGTCCTCTCACCATTATGTCACACATTTAATATTCTCTGTTTATATGCTAATCAATAGGGAATCATTCTGTTTTCCTGAAGTTTAACCTTTTTTTTTTAACCTAATAGTTTTAAAAGTGAAGAACTATCATATTTTCAGCCACAGTATATCTTAAAAATAGTTCAAGTTTCAATTGATCTTCAAACAGTTTGCTGGGCAAAGTGACTTTCAAAAATTAAAATTTAAAAACAACATTAAAAATAGACTATAAGTACTTTAATTGGGTAACTATCAGATTCTCCTATCTAATTGAATTTTTCCACTCCATTAAAATAACAATGGTCTGAAACTTCAAAGCAAAAAACAGTCTAGTTGTTTATCCAATATACTTTTGCAAGATATCTAGATCTTTTGTTAAACATATGTTGCTGAACTCCAATTTGTCTTTGTTCTTGTTAAATTCAGAAAGAAAAAAATAAAGAATGTAGAATCTGCTTTCAGAAACAATCGTATTCTGTACCTGTGCAAAGTAAAGGGCTAATGCTGATGGTGTACAAATAGATACAACATATATGTTAAACTGAAGATATGAAGAATAAGCTTGAGGAAATTGGAATGTTGAAAAGCTCTAAGGGACTTCTGGAATATTTATGAAAATATGTGGTGCAGTTTGAAATGCAGATGTCTCTCTATCTGGAAATGCAATCACATTTAATAAATTTCCCTAATTAAAATGTATTGTCCTAAAAGAAATAGAAAGCCTCCTACGCTTTAAGAAACAGTAGCTCAAGGTAGAAAGCATGGATTCAGTCATATTCTGCCAAGGGCTCATCACGCTGAGTTCCTGAATACATGCATTTGCTTTACTTAAAGACTGGGAGAAATTGTCTTCTGATACTTCTACTAAACTGTTTACAAAGTAAACTAATTGAGAAAAAGCAAAGGAGCTGTATGCTACATAAATACATATAAGTAGTTTCTAGAGTAATTAACATAAAGATGGTGTCTTAAGGTTTGTTAAGCACATAATCTTTTTTTAAAACCCATTTTACAGATGAGCAATATTTAATATCAGTTTGTTGATTTCAGGTTCCCAATCCGCCACAACACTCAGGTATGAAAGAGGCATTGCAGAAATGTCAAATTCCTACTACAAGGAATCCCCAAAGCTCTATTGCTACTTTGTATCCTCAACATTTGGAGCAGAGCCTGGCATGTCCAGGCACTTAATAAATGTGGTTGAATGACTGACAAATTACAATTTTACAAAACAAAAATGGTGCAATGGAATGTACATTGACTTTGAAGCCCTGGGTTCAAATCACACTTCTGACATTGCCAGTGTAACCCTGAGCAAGTCACAGAAGATCTCTGTGTCTAATCTATAAATGTTTCCTAATCTATAAATGAAGGGACTGGACTGAATTGGTCTCAAGTTGCTTTCCGATTTAAATGTATGATCCTCAGACTAGATATTAATCCTAGTTGTATATGGCAACTCAGAGCCTTCACATAACATCTTAATTCAGTTTAAAGTAGGGAGTATTACATGCTAATGGGGTGATTAATTTCATCCTACAAAATGGGTAAAGTGAGGCATGAAATTGGCTAGAAGCCTGGAGTGCTGATTCCCAAACTCATGCTCTGAGATCAATCAATCAATATTTATTGGGTGCCTCCAGGCACAATATAAAGCCCTGGGGATTACAAAAAAGAGGCAATAGTCAACCCCTGCCCTCAAGGAGTTTACAACTGAATGGGAGGAGACAACATATAAATACATAGAGAGGAAGTTGTATAAAGGATAGCTAGGATAAATAGAATTGACAGAGGGAGGGCACTGGAATTAATGAGGAAGGCTTCCTGTAGCCTTAGTTTATAAGGCACCAGGGAGTTGAGGGGCAAGGGGAGTGAGGGTGGGCTTCGATTCTTTAGGCACAAAAAAGCCTGGAATCAATTGAGCACCTTGGATTCATTAATGCACAGTAACTCCTGCACCACACATTGCAGGTGGCCCATGTATCTAGTTAAGCACCAGGCACAAACACAAAGCAAGCCTCCAGGAAGGGTTATCATTGGCCCTTTAGAGACTGTCACAGGAGGCCTCACCCCTCTGCCTAGTAAGCAGTAATCACCCTGCTTCCAGCTCAGTTTTGGAGGAGCTCCTAGTCTTGTTTAGGTAAACGGCTTTGGGACTGCTTATTTTATTACAGTCTGATAATGGGCTGCTATTGTTTATTGCAGGTGGCTGCCCAGCAGGTGGGGGAAGTTAAGGAATTGCATCCATGTGTCTCAGGGCAGTACTTTCCCCCATTAGAGAGGGTATCCTCTGTGTGTGTGTGCACACACGTGTTGTGTTCTGTGCATATGTGAATGCTATATGTGCATTTGCATGAACTCTGCCTAAGTATATGTGCAATATATACTCTTGCCTTCACAAACAAGCTTGCCTACTGTTCTTATATGTAGATGTCGAATACTGTGATGTATTTTCAGTACTGAAAAGCTCAGAATGAAATGATATCCCATTGCTTGACATAAATGGAAGAAGAAATGAGGAGAGGAAGATATTGGTTCCAGGCTCTTCCTTTTGGGTTTATTTGCACACCATATACTGTATTAACATATAACTGTAATAACTGCATACTGTAAAAAAATCCATTTTTGCTTTGTTATGCTAATATTTTGAAAAGAGAAATACATATGTATACATATAAAAGAAATCCATATACATACATTAAATACATATAAATAATAAAAGCATGGGGGGGGGGTTTAAAAGTGGTTTACTTAAAACAACAACAAAAATACTTGCTTCTTAATTTCATTATTTGTCCCAAAAAAAGTTTCAAATACGAGTTTAATATGCTAGCTGTGAGATCTTAGGTAAATTATTTTCTTTCTCTGGGCCTTTTCTGTGAAATAAGGGGAATAAAGTAGAAGTTCTCTAAGAACTTTTCCTGTCTTTATATTCAAAGAAAGGAAGCATAACATAGTGACTCAGTTATCCAGATTTATCTGTATGGTCATAGGCAAATGACAGTTCATAGGGTTTTAAAATCTGTAATAGAGGACTGAAAACACTTTTTCTACCTTCCTGAATTTTTGTGTTGCTCAGATAAATTAAGTGCATTGCAAATTTTTTTGTAATTCTGTTTTTCTTAAGGAGGTACGTTCTTAGAAAATAGACTTTAGTGATTTTCTGTGCAGGTGTGTCACCTTCTGGGACCCAGTTTGGGGTTTTATTGATAAAGATATTGGAGTGATTTGCCATTTTTTTCTCTAGCTCATTTTAAAGATGAGGAAATTGAGGCAAACATTGTTATGTCTTGCTCAGGGTCACACAGCCAGGAAATGTTTGCAGCCAGATTTGAAGTTGGGAAAATGAGTTTTCCTAACTTCAGGAAGACTGTATCCATTTTGCCACTCAGCTGCTTCAAGCTTTAATGCTACTCTTTTTTAAAGTAAGATGGGTGACAAATCTCATTGACATTGTTGGTATCTAAAGTGAAGGGTCCTTTGGTTAAACTATTTCCTCAAGCCAAGATATGATAGGAAAACTAGGCTGAATAACTCTTTGGTCATTATGTCTCAATACTGTTTTTCATGATAATGAAAACATTTGATGGCTAGACCTTTACTTCTCTGACATTTAGTTACTTTATCTAGAACATGGAAATAACAAGAGAACTTACTTCACAGGGCTATTTAAAGGTTGGATGGAATAATTCCTTTAAAGTTCTTTGTAAATATTAAAGTGACACATACAACATATATTACACATATACACACACACAAACACCCACATATATATATTCTAATAGAAGAAATGACATATATAGGAGACTGCCCTCTCCTTAAGGGCAGGAAGCCACTTGGCTTTTGTCCCACTTAGGTCTTTTGGACTTATTTTACTTTGGTCTTTTTTCAGCACCTAGCATGTAATAAATGAGCTTCAAAAATGTTTTTTTATTCATTTTTTAAAATTATATACACATATTATCTATTAAATTTATTATTTAAAGAAAGTACAGTAGAACTGTACAAAACAAATCCATTGCTGATTATGACTAACAGTAGTTTATATTTGCTATAGTTTCCTTGGCCAAAATTTCTTTCTCTTCCCACTGTTGTACAGGCAGCCAGTTGGCTCTTGTCTTTCTCCCCAGAGGTGGTTACACTACAGTGATGAAGTGATTTCTGTATGAAAAGACTTTATGAGGTGATGTGGGAATCATCAGGCTGAAGAGTGCTCTGTGGGGGCAAATTACCCTTTTTTAAGGATTAGGGGAAATGAGATGATTAAAATAGTATCCATGTATATCTTTTAAAGGGTGGGTTTAATGTGTATGCTTTAGATACATGTAGTTCCTACATAGCTAAAGGTCTGTTTTTCTAGGGATATTCTGTTCCCTTTTCTAAGTGGCAGTGCTGGAATATATAAATCCCATACAGTTACAGGGGAAAAAAAAAAACCCATGCAATATGCAAATTAAAATTAATTCTACTAATAAACAATTGTCTATTCATCTAAAATTCATTTGCATAGAATTTTGCCAAATTGCTTGTGGCTGTTAGTTTATTCATTCAAAGTGAGTGCAATACTTATCAAAGAAATGAAATTGATTTTATCAGCAACTAAACTGAAACATATAGATTGGCACTATTTGAACCATGATAACACTGATCACTGATCATAGCTTCATTCGTTTAAAATCTTGGTCATGTTGAAATCTCAAACTTCAAATAGTGGAGTAAGAAAACAAGTCAGTTCAATTAATAACAAAACCCCACAGTCAAACTGGTGTTATTTGTCCTTTTGTAAACAAAACATCTGGATAACTGGTTGATTTTTTTCCCCTTTTTCCCCCCATTGTCTTGGAATTGTGTAAACATTTCTAGTGACTTATCAGTACCTCATTATACTTGGCAAGAAGAAGAATAAGAAAAAAGCTCTATGAAAAGATAGATTCAAGAAACACAGACTATAAAATACATAGGATATTGATTTCTAGTGGGGAAAACATCACATTCTGTTCATATTATTTCAAATAAAAGGCAAAGGAGGAGGAGGAGGGGTAAAGGCATTCAGCATGATGTTAAGAATGAGCAGCTAGATAGGAAGATGTTCTCTTGGGAGTCACTATATCCATGCAACTGTTCTAAAAGAGCACATAAGGTAGTTCCTGATCTCTCTCTGTACATTATACATATACATATATAAAATAGAGATATATTTCATCGCCTATATTAGATGTGATCCTGAAAAATTGAGTATAAATGAACTTTGACCAATACAATCATATTTATATCCACCAAAGTAGCTTACTATTTGAAAGAACATGACAATGGATACTTTGATGAAATGATTATTTTGCCATATAATTTTTCCCATCTAATTTATTGATTTTTAAAAAGAGTATGGGTTTCCTATATCTGTTTTTCAAAAACTGGTCACATTAGCACACATGTGTAACCAATCCTCATAGACTCAGAGTGGAAAAAAGGTCTCAGAAGGACTGTCTGCAGTTAAATCATACCCAACAGCTCAGTGCCTGGATGTCAATAATGATTGTCAACTTTAGGGTAAGTTAATATTTACAAATTCAAGTACTTGTTTACTTTGATTACACTCTTAAGCATTTAGGATACACTTGGATTTTGTTAAATTTTATTCTATATCACTTGTACCATGCATAATCTAGTTTGCAGATTAAGATATGTTTAGAATTCATCATTCTATTCCACTTATTTTTGAGTTGTCACTTTATTCATAAATTTGTAAGCAACTTTAAGCATTCACATTTCAAAAAGTAATTTTAGAAATTTAAACCCTTAAAAAATCCAAAAAACAAACACATGTTTAAGAATTAGGTCTGGAAGGAATCTTCATTTCTAATGAATGTGATCAAATCATTATATTCAAATTCAACCTAATATGGGGAAACCCTATTATGTTATCCAACCAAACATTTATTTATAATATCTATAACTACTATAATTTGCTTCTATAACAAATTTGTTATAATTTTTAACTATTATAAATAATTGACCATGGAAAACTCTTTTGTCTAATATTGCATTTTTGCAGAATCAACTGAGAATATTAGGCAAAGTATACCTATTGTAGAAAAGTGTAATATAGGGGAAATGAATACAGTTTCCCAGGATATGGCTTATCATTTTTAAATATCAAGAACAATAATAAATCATATTTGCAAGAGCTGAATAAAGTGTTAATTGAGGCCTTTTCTCATTCTAGGCAACCAACAGAGCTTTCTCAAGGGGCAGATTATTACAGCTCACACCTCAATGCTAGTTTGAGCTGACATTGCCTAGAAGACATCTCTAAAAGTGTTAAGTACTTATTAACATCTTGTATAGGAATCCTTCTCCGTGAAATTGTTATAGGTAAACCATGCATCTCTAAAGAAGGCACTAAGCACTCATTTACTACTGTATAGGAGCCAGTGAACTAAGCAATTCTGAGAAATTTCCTACAAAGTGTAGTAAAATGCTGTATAAAGGGAAGGAATTCCATACATTAAGAACCAGAAAGATTTAATGTAAAGACAGTACTGTTTGTGAAGGGAGGGGCAATGATTACTGTGAGAAATGCTTTGAAAAAAATTTTTTTAATCAATCAAAAGCACATTTCTCCGTACTAACACATAAGGATCTCAGAATATATTCTGGCCCGATAAAGCAAGGTAGAATAAAGAAAAGTATAAACACTTGAAAAAAAAAAAAAAAGGCTATAGCTTTTTTAAAGGCTTAGGGATAGGAAGGGGGGAATTCCTGGTTATTTTTTTCTAGAAATGTGCCTTGCACAATGACTTGAAATGTAACAATGTAACAAAAACATTTCTTGGCATTAAATATAGCACTAATTTAAAATTTTTGATTTTTCCAAATAATTTTTCAGTAATGTATTTTAAAATATGAAGTTTCTATTGTAATTGCACAATCCTAGAATCAAAATTTATCTTACGTAAAATCATATATTAATGTGTACATTTCAGAATTTTATAAATGAATATTTTTAAATGGCTAGAATTCTTACTTTAAAATGCATTTTTACAACATATTGTATTTTTTTAAACAAATGTATTCATCCTGATGTTATTCCATTCTTTAAAAATCAGCATATGTACTCTAGGTATCATACAAATTTCATTAACTTTTTGTTTTCTGGGAAGATGGCAGAAAAAAAAAAGTTGGAAGTTTCAATTAACTTTGATTCCTTAAACTGAACAGCAGTGAGATTTGACATCATATTGCATTACAATAGAGTCTTCTAACACAGTAGACATTATTGTAATGCACATAATTTAGAACTTTACCATTTTAAGTTCTTCGGCAGTTCAGACTATGCAAATATCTTTGAACTGAAGGAATACTTTAATAATATAAAGCCATTACTTAATTCAAAAGTTGCTTAGGCATTTGCAACTTGAAAAAAAATCTGATATTCAAATTGAAAAGCAACTTAATATCAGATACTAGGATTTAACATTACAATTCATTAGTCCATTACAATTCATTAGTCTGATATCCCTAAGAGAGGGCAGAATGCACAATGATTGTTTTCTGTAAATGAATTGCTAAAAATTAGTAGAGCCAGTAAATGCTTGAGAACTGTTAAGCTGTATTATTTGACAAGAATGAAGCAGGGGTTCCACCCCCCAACATCAAGTATTTGGGGAACAGGTTTAAAAATTAATTACACTTACAAAAATTTTTTTTCTTCACATTTCACACTTTATTTTCTCTGTGCTCTCTATTTATGAGCCTCTGAGTCCATCTTAGGCAATTTTTCATTTAAAACCATGTTAGTAAAGAGCATATGATATTATTTCATCTTTATATCAATATAAACTACAAGTATAAGCTCTATCAGGAATAAGATACCCAAAAGTAACATTTCCAATTTTTCTTTAAAAAAATATTTCCAGTTGTTTCTATGCCATAATATATTAAAATGGATTTCCTTCGTACTAGATCATTGCAAGGCATTATCTGATTTTATCTGACTCACATATTAATGCCTATTATTCAAATATATTTTATTGTGTTTATTAATTTATATTCAAAATAGCTCGAATTTTCTTCCTAACTTGTGGTATGTGTGTGTGTGTGTGGGGGAGCGATTTCCCCAAAGTATCCAAATATTCTTTTCTTTTAAAAATTACATAAAGAAGAGGCCTTCCTTAATGGAGTACTACAGTAGAAGTGGAAAAACAAGGGTGGGGGGAAGAAAATGATAATTGTTTTCTCTAAGGCTATTATCTAATGCGAAAGCAAATAGTCAGTCAGACTGAAAATCAGCTAACAGAAGGGGATTAGATCTGAGAGTGGCTTGATTTCTAGCAGTGCTGTCTCTTCAGACAGTGATGAGATACAGGCAGAGAAGCCAGGAGCTCTCCAGATGGCTAGGGAAAGTGTTCGTCTTGGGTTACTGCAGGGCAGTCTGGACTCCTAACGCAGGCAGGCAGCCTGGGGAAGGCATCATTAGGGAGGCAAGTTCCATGTCCACCCTGTAAAAGAGAGAGAACGACTGAAAGACTAGGCAGACTGCCCAAGAGGGACTGTGCTCGCCTATTGTTAACATATACTTGACCCCTCTGACCTCCTCACGACACAGATGTCTCCTACCTCTATCACCTCCCACTGCTAGAAACCCTCCCCCACCCTGCACCTGGGTAGCGAAGCCGGGGCCGGCTGCTGGCAGTATGTTGTTTGACTTGAGAGGTGGCTGGGAGCTGAGGGAGCCAGACTGATACGTGGGAGCCTTCTGCGGGCAGAGCCGCGCAGATTGCATGGAGCTCCTTCTTCGAGGCAGACGCAAGGCAGCCCTTCAAATATATACATCGCCTTCCTAGAGAGTGAGAGGGGGAGAGAAAACGAGAAAGGGGGAGAGAGAGGAGAAAGACACACACACACATACAGAGAGAGAGAGAGAGAGAGAGAGAGAGAGAGAGAGAGAAAGAGAGAGAGAGAGAGAGAGAGCTTGTGACAGTAGCAGTTCCCTGCACTCCATATCACATTTGTCTGCAGCAACAACAACGAAAAGGAGGTGGGGGGTGGGGTGGAGAATCTCCCTCAGTAATTAGTTCTACGTGGAGACTTTGTTTTGCTCTTCGTCCTCGTCCCTTTCCTTTTTTGTACCAGAAATCTCTAAGCTGGTGCTGCTACTGAGCTCCAAACAGCTGGAGTTCTTCCCTGGGCTCGTTTGGTTTTGACGTGCGTGTGTGTGTGTGTGTGTGTGTGTGTGGACGTGGATACATACTCTGGACTGGCAAAGGAAGCTGCATTGCATTCCTCTCTCCCTCTCCCCTCCTGCAGTCTGGGCTATCCGCGTCTCCGCCTGGGAAGGACGGGAAGTTTTATTTGCAGCACACAGCCTGTGGCGAATGGTGGGAATCTCCGGCCCTTTGCAGTGTAAGTACGTACGCCTGAAGCTAGGCTCTTAGAGCCGGGAAGGGACTGGGGAGGACCGGGCCGGGGAGGGTATCTCGAAACCTGGAGATCTGGACCGAATGAAAGCACAGACAGGTAGGCGAACTGGTTGGGTGGAAGGAACCGCTATTATTCTTAGCACTATAATAACCCTAATGCTTTATTTGCCCTTTCTCCGTCTCCGGGGTTGGATTATTTAGCCCAGGCGATGCAAGGACTGGGATGCCTTGGGTGGCTAGAGAATCATACCAAGAGTGGAGGGTTGAGGATAATTCTAGTATAGGCTGCTTCATATAGAAACCTCACCAGTTGTTGTGTGTGTGGAAGGCTAGTATCAACTTCGCGAGTCAGCAAAATGTTATAGATGAGGAATATTTTCTGAAATTATTGGAAACATTTACTTATGATTTTTCCCCAAATTACAAGCACAAATAACGTATCTAAAAGGGGAGAACAAAACACTTTAAAAATAGCATTCCCTATTATATATTGGGCAGATAGCAAGAAAAAAGACTACTATATTAGTTAATTGCAGATGATTTGTTACTCATGGTTTACTATTATTATTCAAGAGTTAAAAAAAAAAGTAAAATAAGCTAAGGAAAATCCCCAACTTTGACGTTCCAGCTGTTTACAGTATGTACTTTGTGGTTAAGAAAATTGTCAATATTGAAATACTTTCAAATATCTTTATAACATTGTCTGGGGAGCCCTATGCCTTTTTTTTTTTTTTTTTTAATGGAAAACAAAACAAGACAAAAACCCAAACCCCGACTAACACGACTGGTAGTGTGACCACTCCGCACGAGATGCTGTTGACATTTCTCTGTTGCATCATCGTGAGAAAAGGCCGAGTCTGTGTGCCGTGTGCGTTTGCCTGGTCTTTGCATAGTGTAAAATAGACGAAAGGAGGGCAAGAGACTTCAGGTTCATCTTCTTTTCCCCCCCAAGCCCTTTCCACTTGCCCCTTTCATTCCACTCCGGACTCCTTTCTTCATATTTTACTTAGCAGCTGGCGGATAAGTCACTTTACCGCATCTCTTAAGTATAAAAGGTTTCTGGCATCTGAGTCAGCCTTGCAGAGCAGAACAAGTAGGAAAAGAGAATGTCCCCAGCTAATCTGGGTAGCCCCATTCGACCTTTTCCCGAAGGGCGCTCTGGTCTTACCACGCCGCAGACCTAGAGGGGCATGGTTCGGAAAACGATCTGGAGAAAGGGGATCGGTCAAGTCGTCTTGTTTGTACTGTCCCCTCTTTCTTCAGGCAGCGTCCCTTGCTGCTTTTCTGCTCTTAGCTAATGGTTTAGAAAGGGAGACTGTTAACGTCCCCTTAACTGTCCTTTCTGCGGGACTGCCCGGGATGGGGGATTATTCATTCGAACAAGATTACGTTTCTGACCCGGAGCAGCTTCTGCTCCCCCCTGGACTGTGGCGAGTCAGGTTTAGAATTTAGAAATCCGGAAAGAACCTTGGGAAGGATAGATAGCCCATGTGCTGAGATCCCGGGAAGTAGGATTTGCTCCCCGATTGCTATACTAAAAATAACCATCCTGTTATCCTTTTCCAAACCGGTCAGTTCTGGAACCCCTTGCCAGAGAACTTGTTACCAGTTTAGTGTTGGGAGCTGGGGAAGAAAAGACTGGGTGGGGAGGGGCTGGGATAGAGCAAAGCCCAGGGAACGGAAACCTTTTCTAATTCTGCATACTGTACTCATTTTATGGTCAAATCCATGCGATGAGTATTTGCCTGAGTTTCTTTTTTGGGGGGAGGGGCGGGTTTAACTTTAACTTAAAGCGCTTCTCAGTTTGGTATCTTTTGGGGAAGAAATCTACAAAACGTTAGGGCAAAGGGTATGTATATCCTGGATCGGGGCTGGCGGGGTGCCCTGCGAGCCTCGGAATGCATTCCTGGGGAGATGAGGCAGCAGGGAGGGAGAGGAAGGGGTAGGATTGAATGGGGGGGAAGAAAAGCTGTTCTAGCCAAACTTCATGTACTTAATATAACTCTGACCCTTTTAATTTTTAACATCTCTTCCCTTAATTAATCTGTTCAGGCCCTGGACTTAAATGGCTGTCCACAGCTGCTGCAAATTGATTTATCCCCTGATAAAGGTCGAGCTGCTGACCAAAGCAGTTTCCTTATGTGCAAACTAACTTGAAATCTGCTATGGAGGACATTCCCCACCCTCCTTCTTTTAAACAGCTGTACCATTTTGTTAAGGGCACTCCAGTGGTTTTTATCATCAGTTTTTGCTATAAATAAACTACCAGTATTGGAGAGAATACAAGAGTTAGAATGGGTGAGTTCACACTTAAAAGCCTACAAGATTATTCAGCTAGTCTAGGATAGATGGTCTTTTAGCATTGTGGCCCTCAGTTTTAGTTTCCTGAATAGTTTTACCTTGACCCTGTAAGTATTCTATTGTTGAATTTGTTCTGGTCCTTACCCCATCATTCCTTGAAAAAGTTCAATAAAAGTTTAGTGTGTGGCTACTGGTTCAGTTGGCCATCCTGAGAGTGAAGAGTCTGATAATGTTATTGCTGTGGTTTCTGGCTTTACAATTCAATTGTTTACTTTCTTCCACCCCCTCATGTTTAGTCATGCTTTAACTTTCTGGTGCTCTTAGATAATTGAGGTAAGGTGATTCTGATTTTTTAAAAAATGTAGTTGCCACCGGGCCTTGAAGATCTGTGACAGTCTTGAGAGTTTTATTCATGGAATGCAATTTGACTAAGGTATTTTCTATAGGCAAGGTAAATACAGAGGAAGTTTTTAAGTACATTGTTTTGTTTACTTGTACTATATTTAACATCTTTCTGGGGCTCTTAAATATATTTACACATATGTGCACTTAGAAGCCCTTTTAAGTATCTCTTTTATATTTAGTATGTAAAAATAGATTTTTTTTCTGGGTCTGAGAAGAAAACAACTGCATTTTAAATGTCTGTTTCAGCTTTAAGAATTTAATTTTAAATCTTGTAGGCAATGTTTTCACTTGATGCACTAAATGGTCTCCAAATCTAGTCTTTTATAATTTATATTCATTACAAATAATGGGAGGGGAAAAAACAATCTAGTATTGTTTTAATGCCTAGGGAACTCTAAGGCTAAACAAAGAGTTTTTGAGATTGGACTCTTGATCTCCCTCAAACTTTCTTTGGCTAGTTGTAATAGCAATTTCCAATAATCATTTAGTTTTAAATACTTAAAAAGGCTTACTCTAGAAGAAGCATACTATCAATAGCTTGAATACTGTGGTGTCAAGTCAGGTCATTGGCGACTGCATGAGCTGAGACTACTCAATGGCCTTTAGTTTTAAAATGATTTGTGAGATTTTGTTAGAAATAAAATAGTAACTACAATAGGCTTATTTGATCAACATTTTTCTTTCCCCCCTTTTCCCCTCCAAATAAATAAGATAATGGAAATTGTTCTTTCACATAATAGGTTCAATGTTTATAAATAGAAGTTTAGCTTAAGTAAGCTTTAAAAAAAAAATTAAATGGCAAAAGGGGGAGCATGATGGGAAGAAAATGCCTCCACCTGGAATGCTGGTCAGTGGCTTGTCAGTTCTGGACATTCTCCTCTGTCAAATCCTGTTTCTCACTTCTTTGATATGAGCATCAGCTGACAGGCACTGAATGCAAAGCCCGCTTCATTGAGGCTCTGGGCAGGCAGCCTAGCAAGCAAAGCATTCTGAAAAAAACTGGCACCTGCAGGATTTGCATGTGGAGAAACAAGTCAGTTTTCATCTTGCTGGAGTTCTTTACTGTAATTTATGTAAGCCGAATGAGAGTAGATATTAATATGTTACAGTTTGGGATTTTTAAAATGTTCTTTGTGCTACTAGTCATCCTGAAGTGAGTCATAGCGGAAACTGAGGAAGGTGCACTTGATTTTGGTTAATTATTTTAGCAGTGCATATATGAAACTAGTATCTTCCTTTTGTAGTTTGCTTATTTGAAAAAATAGATTTTCAGACTCCAGGTAATTTTAATCATTATTCATACTTAAAGGAGAATTAAGCACTTAAAATAAATTTGAAAAAATGAGGCTTTGAAAGTTAGAGGGCTCAATAACCAGCTAATATGTAAATGTATATATATACCTACATGACTATGAACTCCTTGTTTCCAAACTTCAATAACTAGATAGAAAAATTCTCTAAATATATAAGCAAAAAAATTACTTGGATTCTTGTCTTTTTTTGATAATAAAAGAAGTGCATAACTCTCAACATAACTTATCGATGTTAAAAAACAAAAAAAAAATACCTTTGTGAATCCAAAGGGATCAGCCCCTGATGAACAATTTAACTTCAAAAAATGGTCATAATCTGAAAAGAAATTTTCCATTCTTACTTTGTTCACTGTGGATAAAAGTTCTTAAATAATGTTTAAAGAACAGTGGACATTTTATTAAAATAAACATTAGTTCAGTTTAATGGAGGTAATTGTAAGTGATAAGAGCAGAGCAGGTTATCTCTGTGTTGTTTAAACAGAAGCAGCTCCTTTGCACCGGTTCCAGTGGCCATCTGTAGGGGAGAAGGGCTTGCACCTGTCTGTCCACACTAATTATAGATTAGGGCCAAAGAAATGAAATTCGAGGAGGTTTTCAGCTAATGAAATCCATACTGATTTTATTGTAAATGTGTTTTATGTAAAGAGGGTGATGGCTGAGTTGTCAGCAGATAAATTGCTATGTAGCTGCTAGAGACTTTTTTTTTTTTAAAGTAGGATGCTGTTGCATTAACAAAGATGAGGAAGGAGCAAAAGATACACCATTCAAAATTTTTCTGTAAAAACAACAATCAACTTCTCCATCCATTTGATTCACATCTATAGTCACAGTTCAATTTGGAATCAGTATTATTGGGCTAGTGTGTCATTTGATGATCTTGTAGAGGCAGAATTAAGCATTAATGTTTAAAATGCCAAAAGTTACACATGAAGTAGAGGAAGAAAATGTAGGTTTTGTTTGAATTTTGATGATTAAAACATTAGAAATATTCCCCCCCCCCCCATTTTGGTTTCATATACATGGGATATTAGAGTGAAATGAGTGAGGAATGCATTCTGCAATAAAAGGTCACATGAATGTCTACCACATCTGTTTATAGTAATTATGAACATAATTAACATAAGAATTACAAATGAAGTAATGACAAGCTGAGCAATGAGATATTATGCTATAATGGTCATATGTTGGAATTCTCACATTATAGCACACTGGAATTCACATAGTCAACGCAAAAAAGAAAATGCTAGATTTTTATCTATTTTAATGCTTCAAAACTTATCTGCCTGGGACAGATGGACGCCTTCCTTTATGTAGGAAGGTGGCCCATTATTAAGAGAGAGCCAGCTGAAATTAAGATTTCTAGCCTCCAGTCTGGACTTTGAGACAGCTGTGATTATAGAACACCACTTATGGCATATATTTATGCTATGATTATTTTATTACTATATTACTTTATTTTAAAGTTTGAATCTTTTGTAGCTAATGGTTTGTTCTAGAGAGTATTCTGTATTCCCATTTGAGATTTAGTTGATATTTCTACAATTGGAAATCATAAGCCAGTGACTACATACCAGTGGAAACATCTTCACTATGCCTTTACAAAAGAATTTATTTAACATGGTTGATTTTATGCAGTTGTCCTCATATCTTCAGTAATTTTAGGTGTATACCATCCTTTAGTTTATGAACATAAAAGGGCCACTAACATTGATTTTACAGCATCTACAGAGAACATGTTATGGAAAAAAAAATTATGGTATTTGTAAATTGAGTCTAGTAACTAGGAATTTTTTTTCCTACTCTTGCATATGGTTTATGGATGTTAGTTATGTAGTATCTATTCCAAACTGGTTTTACTAAAATATTACTTTAAGACAGAAATGTACATGATTGTGTCTGGTTAGTTCTCAATATGACTTTCAGTAGCAGCTAGAGAAGGGGTGAAAGGTGACCTTTTGTGAAAGTAGGAATGATACCCTAGAAATCTGGTATTAAATTGAAAACATGTAAGAGTGACAGATTTTCATTCCTTTAAGAGCCCACCAGCTTTTGTAAGGTATTCTGCCCAAATGGTTAGCTTCTTAGTAATGCATCTCCCTTCCTCCTTCCCTCCCCCCCCTTCCCCCTCCTTTTTAAACTATTGCACCAGGTCACTTTTTTGAAGAATTAAGAAATATTACCTTGTTCATGTCTCAGTGATACCAAGAGGTTTTCACATTATTGGATTACTGGAGGATTTGTGACAGGCCCCTTTTTATCTGACATTCATTGCATTGACAAGATTTTCACACATGCCCTTCCCCCATCCATGCTTCTGCTTTTCACTTTGTATTACATATCAAATTTCCCTTAATTCTTTTCTGGAGGTGGGGGTGGGGAGAGAGAAAACCTACCACTAGTGTGTACACACATACACACACACACATACACACACACACACACACACACACACAACTGTCTGTTTTAGCTAAGTAACTAGAAAGGATTGTTTGGCTAAATAATACCTGTCTTTGCACTCTACTTTCCAAGGTGATCTTCTGTATTTTTATTCCCCTCCCTTTTCAGTTCAATATGGTTAAAATCAACTGTCTTGTTATAGCACAACTTTCAGAGTAACTGGATTCAAAAGTATGCAGCACATTGGAGATCCCACTTATCTTCCTGCTTAGTGAGAGCTTCTGAATCAAAGCTCTCCTGCTTTAAAATCTGACACATTACCTCCCCCATGCCTCCCCTCCCCCAAATATTACCAGCCCTTACTCCCTTCGCTGCACACCATTAATGCTTCTGATCAGGTGTTCCAAATTCCTGATGGATGCATTTAAAAGGAAAAGGGAAGCCTAAGGGGGATTCCCCGGGGTACCTTTCTTTTGACCCTTTTTGGGGAAGGTGAACCCTAGCCCTGTAGAATGCTTAAGTAGCTCTAGAATGTTTTGCAATTCTTGGGCCCGGGGCTGATTATGGGAAATCTGAGAGGTCTCCCGCCCCAGTTAATATTTTGAGCTTAAAATTCCTATCACTAATAAATCCAAACTTCAAAAATACAAAAAAAAAAAAAAAAAAAAAAAAACCCTATTCCCTAGATTCTTGCTTAGACCCATTGAATTAAATACCTACTATGTGCAAGGCCCATTCTAAATCTTAGATTTATGATAGTGACCTAAAAAGTCACTTTAGTAACTGAAAGAGAAAATGATTTGGCTTATTCTGGTGATATAGGTAATAAACTAGAGAGTGCTGGAGCAAGCAAGAGAGTTGGGCTGAGTGGAGCAACGTGATTTATTTCCTATGTATGTTGGACATTATGGAAGAGAGGGATGGACCAGTAAAAAAAGAGGGACAGAAATTTCCATTTAGGGTCAGTTAGGAAAATTGGATTTTATGAATAGAAATATGTAAATTTTAAAAAGCATTCATTATGTGCATTCATTCTATGTGTCACTTTTGTAATGTATATATGTATAAATAACTACACATCTATATATAAAGAAATGTAGACCTTTATTTATGAGACAGAGGTTTGACTAGACTGGTTTTAAATTGTGACTAAATGTGAAAAAAAAACAAAACAAAAAAACGAGTGTAGTGAAAAGAAAAGTTGATGTGGAATCCCATAACTTGTGGTAGATTCTAGCTACATGAACTTGGACAGTTCACTTCACCTTAGTAAGCCTCTTGTTTCCTCATCTGTAAAATGGGGAGGGGAGGGGAAAGGATTTTTATTTCCAGGGCTTTTTTTCTAGCTCTGATTTCTAAAACGAAAGGTTTCTTTGGCATGCGTCTCCAAACAATATCCCATGTTCCATTTTAGGACAAAAGATTTCTTCTTATCTGGGCCAAGAGGGGAAATCTCATGGAATAGGTTTGACTTCCCCTTCCTGCAGAGGTGTTTAGGGCACGCAGTGACAGGTTTCTGAATGGCCAGGGACAATGTGCCCTTGGCTGGCCATGTCCCCTGGATATCCTTTGCTAGGAAGAAGGCAGCTGGATGGAGTGTTCTTGCCCACTCTCACCTCCCACCCTTACCCATCCCCCTGGCATTTTTTTCCTCTTTCACTAGGCTCTTTCCCTCCCTTTTCCCCCTGTTTCCCTTTTTTTTAATTTCCCTCCTTTCCCTACTCCATCTCTATCTTCCTTTCCTCCCTCTCTCCCCTCTCAGTCTCACACACACCCTCTGTTTATTTTCCTGCCTCCATCTGGGCCCTGCTGATATTGTAATCACCCTGATGCACATTGCCTTCCCCCCTCTCTCTCACTCACACACTCACTCACACACAATGTGCCATCCTGACAAGGCTTTTACTTCAGATAAGCTTCGATGTGTGTTTAATGAATACAAAGCCGGGGCCAGGCTGCTGCTGCTGCTGCTGCTACTGCTACTGCTGCTGCTGCTACTGCTACTACTGCTACTGCTGCTGCTTCTGCTACTGCCGCCGCCTCTGCTGCCTCCATAGCCACCTCTGCTCCTGTACTCCTGCCAGAAGGTAATCTCTGTGAAGAGGGGAGGGGAGAGCAAGGGGAAGGAGGAGTGGGAATGAGGGAGGGAAGGAAAAAAAAGGGGGAAGGCTGCATTTTTATTTCCTTCCCTCCCTCTCTTTCCAAATGATGCAGAAGTCAATAAGACTAGGAGAAGTGAAGATGTAACCTGTTATCTGTCTCTCCTCTTAGCTGGCGGAGAGAATTTACATTTAAAGATTAGCTGGGGGAGAAAGAGAAATCTGCCTTTTGTTGTGGGGTTAGGAGGAGGCATCAGTTCTGGCCTTGGCGCTATCTCCTATCACCTCCGCTATCCAAACAGGACTCACAAAGGTGAGATTACCCAAAGGGCCTTATCTCTAATTGGGTTTAGTTTTGCTGGTTTGAATGGGTTTAGGAAGACTCAAGGATTGGGGAGGGGGATAATAGATTATTTATTGATTGGACTTTAAAAGCTATTAAAAGGAGGAAATAAACTGCCCAGTGACTTTATTATATATACATATTATACATACATACTTTATATATATATACACATTATATTTACATCTTATATACATTTATATGTATACATTATATTTATACAACATATAAATACATTTATGTATACATGTATATATATGTATATATAGGAATAAAATGTATATATGTATAATATGTATATATAAAGTATATGTATGTATTTAAAGTAAGACTTTGGAGAGACTCCCTTTATATTAGATGATCCCTGAATGAAGCTGCAGATGGTTTTAGATGGCTTTGAATGACTTAAGTGTTTTATCTTCCCTCTCTGTCTTCTACCTCATTGTAGTTTGAAAAAAAAAAAAAAGTTATATGCTTGCAGGGTGCATCTGTTTAAGTACAATGGATCAGGGTAAAGGGTGAAGGAATCCAGAAGCCTTTGGTGCTTGGCTTTGCTTTTTCTTGGAGTGGTTTTTTTGGACGAGTGAGAAGTTGTTAAGAAAATTTGGATTGGTGAGAAAAACAAATGAGCACTATTTTAATTTTGGACTAATCTGGTGGTTTTACTGTATGCTCTCAGCTCCTTAGTCCAGAGGAAAGATTGCTTTAAATATGTTAGCTATGTCAGATAGATTTGCTTTAAAATTATCATTTCCATTTCATGTTTGGAAGTGTAACTCAAAATTCTTCATGGGACAAAGAGTGAATTTTCAGTTTTGGAAGCTAAAAATTGACTATTGGAAGGAAAAAAAATTGAAAAAATGTGTTCCTTCCAATAAGCAAGGTAAAAAAGGTGTTTGTATAAATATATAGATATGATCCAGTAACTAAAAGCCTAATTAAAATTTGTTTAAAGCCAAGGGGGCATGTATCCTTGTTGACAGCAGCAGATCGATTGGATAAGACAATAGAGTCCCATTATTTTACTTCTATTGACTGAACATATTGACATTTCAGGTTTGCGATTGCCTCAGTGAGCATGATGAAACATTGAAATTCACAGACCAACTAGCTAGAGTGGCACATATATTACTGTATGTCATCTCTGCCTTCGGGTTACCTTATCACTGAAGCAGAATGGTAATGGATGGCAGAAGAGTACTTCACATGGGTTAGGGCTCCATCAGTTAAGAAACTGACATGGACCAGGTCTTTGGAGCATCTTTAATTATACCTAGAATTATGTGCAGGAAGGTGCTCCTTAGTTGTTGTGAGGAGGGAGGGAGGGTGCAGCATTTTGAGTTTACCATCTGAGAAACAGACTGGCTAAACAAGGTCCTTATATTTCATGTTTCATAAGCTAGAAGACTTGTTTTAAACTTTTGCATTTAACACACCAGCCAATATCAGTAGTGAATTGTTGGAGTTGTAATTTAGATGCTTGCCAGGTTGGGCTGGGATGACATCTGTTCTTTCACAGTCTGGGATACTCCAACCCCCAAGCACCTGCTAAAGCTACATCTAATATAAAACATGTCTAAGGATAGTAAAGCAAACTTCGAAATAAGGTTAATGGTCTGGGGCTTTTTTTTTTTTTTTTTTTTTTTTTTTTGACTTCTGCTCTATTTTTGATTGATAATAACAGGAAAACAAGAAAAATTTAGGAATACATGTATATGGGTATTTAAATATATGATCTGAACACACACATACACACAGAATATATGAATAAAGTCTCTGTAGTTAGGGACAGAAATATCAACTATAAGCTGTTCACCTTCTTATTCTCCTTACATTTTTTGGAAACTTATTTTCAATTATCTTTGACTATATAATGAAATTGTGTCTTGGGCAAACCGAGGAAGGACGAGAATTTTAAGCAGACAAAGAGCTTAAAATGTAAAGAACCAATAATGATGCAACTCATTTTTAAAAGTTCAATGTAAATATAAAACAGTATTATACTATGTACAATGTGTGTGTATATATGTATATAAATTGTTGGCAATAAGTAGGCCACTGATGCTCTGAAAGATGGTTAGAAGAAAACTAGTCCTTTATACCATTTTCATGAAAATATTAGGTTTCTGTTTGATCAGCAGGTGCTGCAAAGATGAAAGCCATGTGTACATTTTCAGAAGGCCAAAAGTGTCAATTCAGAAAAGGAAAGTGATAAGAGAAAATGCAATCAGTTTTCCTGTTTTCAATTTGCGCAGGATTTGAAGAGCTGTTTTGTTAAACTGCTACATCTGCTCCAATATGAATATTGAACTACTTCCACTAAAAATAACACCCTGTAATTTGGAAGCTAGTGCAATCTTTTGTTAATGCAAGTGGGTTATTTAAAAACAACAAAAAAAAAATACAAAAAAACCCCAATTTTCTATTCTGAAAATCTCTTGCCTAATATGCATTTTTGTTTATTGGCACTTTTATCTTTAGCAGATAAAATGGTATTATGCAATTAGGACTTGATCTTGCTTGGCTGTGAAAGAGGTATCCATAGGTGAAGATCAGAGTGGCTTCCATAAAACAAAATACATTTTTTTAATCTTAAAAAATACTGCATAAGTATATTCTAATTCTTTGAAACTAGTTATTACTTACATGTTCCAGTAGTACATTATTTTTACCCATTGCCAACTAATAGGACATACAGTTAACAATATTCCATTGCACAGTGAGCTTTCTTTGATTTATTTCACCCTTATTATACCTGCAAATTTAAGTTTAAACCAATCAAGAATATTTTACTTACAGAGGCTTTCAGAATAATTTTTTTCAGGCTTAAATAAAATGATTAAATTATGCTTGAGTGCCTGCATACAAAAGCATTGGTTTAATAGTGCTGCTAATCAAATAAGTTTTATGGACGCGGAAAGCACCCCATTAGAGAAAAATTGGAAGCATTTTACCAGTGACATATTCAGGAAAAAGAAAGGTTTGTTTTCAACCATTTAAAGTTAATGATGATGGTAAATAATAATAATAATAACTCATCCCTTTTTTAGATAGTCCTATTGAAATTATCATTTGATCCTATATCTTGAATGGAAAAAATAAGTGAATGAAAACACTTTTCTTTGTGGAACATAAACATGGGAAACTAATATTTCAAGAAAGATTAACATTTTAAAAAATTCAATTTATTTTCAGTTCTAAATTCTCTTCCCTTACTCCAACCCTTTCCCCTACCATTTGAAAGAAAATAAGAGACACAAAACCCTTACAAATAAGAAGAAATGAAAAACAAATTTAAATTCTGAAATTTGGATGAAGCTCTGTGATTTACTCAATTTATATTTTTACAAATAGATTGATTTGTAATTTCATCATGTCCGACTCTTTGTGATCCTATGTACCATACTGTTGGGTTATATCTTTCTCCAGTGGATTAAAAAACAACAACAACAACAACAAAAAAAAAAAACATGTAAAGTGACTTGCCCAGAGTCACATAGCTAGTGAGTGTCTTACACTGAATTTGAACTCAGTCTTTTGACTTCATTTATCTTCTGAAACACTTAGCAGCCTCCTAAAGTAAATAACTGACTTGTAAAGTTTAAGTAATGGTCATTAGGAAAATGATAGTTATTGATCCTTGTTACTTACATTAGTATACTCTAAAGCTTTTAAAGAAAATCACAATCTTGTGTATAGCTAAAAAACAATCCACTAAATTAGCATGTTTGATAACATTTGTCTCTTAAAACTCCATCTATTTAAAAAAAAATGCCCAGTTTGAAGCCTGTATTTTGCATGCAATAAATCAAAACAAGATTCAGTTGTACTATCTATAATTTAGAATGTAAGATGAAAAAAATTTAAATTTTGTTCTAAAACTTTCAGAGCTTAGTGATATAAAGTAGGCATATACACTTAATGTTCAGTACCTAATATCTAATAAACTTAAGTAATGACGCTGAGCCACCTATTCATGTACAAAATTCACCCCAGTTAGTTTGTACAATTTCTTACCATGTATGTCAATTCAATTGAAATACAGACAGTATTACAGACTGAGTGGTATTGTCAGTATTTCCATGGGAAAGCTTCCAGTAACCCTTGTGCTTGTGAAATAATGTCAATGCCTTCTCCACTGGAGCCAGTATGAGTTTAATGTACCATTCTTAATGTTTAGAACACCGAGCTTTTCCAATGTCTCTGTTTTGGGGAAAGGTTAAAACTATTTACAGCATTTGGAACCATTAGCAAGAGATGGGCTTCTGCAAACACTACCAAAAGTCTGATATTTTTCTTAAATTTTACATTAATAGAATGTCTCATTAACCCAAGAAGGAAGAAGTCATGTTTTTTTTTTTTTGTTTTGTTTTGTTTTGTTTTGTTTTTGTTGTTGTTGTTGTTGTTGTTGTTGCTGTTGTCGTTTTTTATGGCTAACTTTAATTAAGGTCATTAAGGCAAACACCCTATTTTGGTAAAAATGACTAGAGAACACTAGTTCAATTGAGTAGATTGAGAAGTATTGAAAGAAAGATATAGGGCCCCAGCTCTTAAACTTTGCCCCATTATTTGTTCTACAATTTACCTACTCGGAATGTGACTGCCCAGGTTCATTTAATTTATTCAAACCTGGGGCTTCTATCACTAACCTCAGCTTGAGAATTTTTCAGTTGTTGGAATAGGGAATCCCTAGGGTATTATGTAGTTGCTGGTTTTCATCAAGATCTGGCTATGTTCCAATGGTGAGGGAAGTTAGTTATTCTAAGTATATTTTACATTTTCAAAACTGTATTTGAAAGTAAACTTCCTTATAGAATGCTCTTGGCTATCAAGTTGCAAAATGCTCTTTGAGAATTATATGTGAAGATTAAAAACCAGCTTCTTTTTTATAGTATTAATCCCATTTCTTTTAATAGTGAGATTCTAGGTGTATCTGCTTTATTTTGTTAGATTTTTCTTTTCTTTTCTTTTTTTTTTTTTTTTTTATTTTCCTTTCCTATATTCTATGATCAGAAAAGATTTCACATGGACTCTGATAGAATTCTTTTACTTTTATCTATAAATATAGAAGGAAAGATAATAGGAAACTTTACCATGGATGGCAAAGAGAAACATTTTAATGGTAATATAATACTTGTTAACCTTTGACAAAATTTGACAAAGTTTGCAAAAATGGTTTACCTAAATGGACTTATTCAGTCTCATAAAAACCCTGTGACATATTCTTTATAAATAACCTAATTTTACAGATGAGGACAACTGAAGCTCAGAAAGACTGAGTGCAAGCCTGTCTCAGGGTCAACTCAATTAATAGAAGTCAGAGTTGGAATTTGAACAGTCTGTCCTGATTCTGCCTCTGTCTCTAATCAAGTATGGGAATCCGTATGGAACATTGTCTTCCTACACATCAGTATGTATGGAACATTATAATGTACTTATTTAAAGCACAATGCTTGGCCATAGTAACTGCTTAAAAAATGTGGACATCAGATGAATTTATTTCATAGTTTGCTCCATGATTTCTGTTAGGCAGCGGATTGCAACAATGTTCTTTATTTTATTATTATTATTTTTTTGTTCATTCATTTAGTCATATTCACCTCTACCTGACTCCATGAACTTCATGCTTAGGATTTTCTTTGCAAAGATAATGGAGTGTTTATAATTTTCTTTTCAGTATGTTGCCATTTCACAGATGAGGAACTGAGGCAAATAAGGATTTTGTGACTTGCTCAGGCTCACACTGATAGTAAGTGTCAGAACTGGATTTACCTGACTCCAAGCAAAGTGCTGTATCCACTTTCTCCTCTAGCAGCCCCTAGCTGTTCTTTATTTAGTCAAGAATTATTGAAGATTTCAGTTGTTGCTTAAAGAAAAGAACCTGATTCATTTCCTTTAGCAGAAGCTGGTCTCTTGTAATAAAATATTAAGATAGAGCACTCATGTAAGAAAGAAGAAATAACTTAAATGTAGTGGTGATGAGTGCGCCTATGCCCTGTTGATATCTGAAATTGAGCATTTTTAAGGATTTTTCAGAAGTCTCAAAGTGAACACTTCTAAGTGTTCATTTCTAACATTTAAAAATTGAAAATAATAGAGGAACCAATGGTATCTGGGAATGAATCTTTTCACCAAATCAGATATAAGATCTTAAGTAGGAAAGTTTCAAAGAAATGGTCCTTTTGATGTTGCCTGATGTAAACCATGTCATTCTCAACTACTCGTAACAAAATCTACAAATTTAGATTTTGCATTAATTTTGAGAATGACAAGAGCTGAGGATTCTGACCAGGGTTGCTTGATGTGGTTTAGGTAGCCAAGGAAGACTAAAAATACATCTAGTTGGCAAGAATTGGAGCCTGATTTACAAAAGTCCCAATAATTGTCACAGGCATGCTTCTCCTGTGATCTAAGAGGTAATGACTTATATTTTTGTCGTGGCCAAGGAATGAATGAAGGAAATAAGCATTTATTAAATACCTACTATGTGCCAGGCACTGTGGCAGGTGCTTTACAAATAGTTTCACCATCCCAGGTGGTAGTTGAAACTTGATATTCGTCAGGATGTTTATTCATTCAATTGTAAGTTATTAAAGATTTGCTCTGTGCAAGTCATTATCCCAGGTGCTGGAGATGCAAAGGAAAAAGAAGGAAAAAAATTGCTTTCCAAGGTACTTGCTCTAATAAGTAAGTTAAAGAAAAGGTACTTGCTCTGATAAGTAGGTAAAAGAAAATTTGAAGGAGAGAGTAACACCAATTGAGAAAAGCTTTCTATCATAGGATGTCATATTTCAGTTGAACTTAAAACGAGTTTTAAAGTGAGAGAGGTGTAAAGCTGACCTGTGTTCCTAGGTTTCCTTGCTGTTGCTTTGGAGGTTGTCATTCTGTACATTAAGCACATATTTTGCAGCAGGCACTATGCTAAATTCTGGAATACAAAGAATGGCAAAAGACAGTTCTTTGCTCTCAAGAAGCTCATAGTTTAATGGGGCATGAACACTAGTCTGTACAAACAAGAAAATAGGATAAATTGGAAATAAACAACAGAGGAAAAGCACTAGAATTCAAGTTGGCAGAAATAATTTGGAGTGCTGTTGAATATAGTGGGAAGTGAGACTGAGGTCTTGCCCTACTTTCCCTTCACAAGAGCAGGGGAACTTATACACATACCTTTCAGGACAATGAGTCACATATCTCTAAATAGGTATTTAATAAGATCCTCGGGAGATGTTATTACTTGAGTGGGTTGGACATTATCATAAAAAGCCTTGTAGAAAACATCACCAAGAGTTTTTAACAACATTGGCTAACCGTGTTCAAGAAGCAGGCAGCCATTACTAAGTTCCAGGGAGAGTACTGGCAGGGTGGTGAGATAATTAGAGCACTAGGAGAGAGGAGCCACACTATAATCCTATTAAAAGGAATATTTGGTAAGAATGCTTCACTGGAGATTAAGGGAGAACGTTCCTAGTGACACTCAGGTAGGGCCTGTTGCCAAGGAGATTAAAGCATACTGCCGCCAGCGACCAGAGAATCCTGCCAAAAAGTTTATAGATAATGGTACATGAGGGGTTGCTATGGCAGGACTGTGGGGCCTGGGAAATAGTATGGCAGAATTGCTAAAAGTATTTAAGATGTACATCAAATGAAGGCTGTGGTTTGTGGAAAAAGCAGATTGAGGAGTCAACTCTAAATTGTTATTTTAATTATCCTGGAGCTAAATGTTTTTTTTTTTTTTTTTTTAATAGCTTGCTTAGGAGATTAATTAGGTATTAGAGGTTTTCCCCCATCCCCTAGTTTTAAGAGTTTTATTAATCTAAAGGTGTATATGTTGCAAAGGTAGCAATGAAATAATAGATAAGGAAAGACAACACAGTTTACTTCCTGAATATATACATATGCTATGTACATAGTGATGAGCAAACACAGCTGGGAAGAGAAGCAGATGATACTGGGACTAGAGCTACAGTGTTTACTGCATTGACATTGTGATCCTTTCCCTAGAATGTACACGTTTTTCCAAGTGACAGTGAGACTGCTTTGACTTTTATCCTGAGTAAGAGAAATTCTTTTTCTTTTTACCCCCTACTCCCATCTGTCATACATACATTCATATCTACATACTAGCTAGGTTTATTTAGGAACCAAAGCCAGATCTGAGTTCTGAGAAACAAATATGGATTATGAATTCTCATCTCTCTGGAATTGGTTAATAGGTGGGTAAGCAAATCAGGTCAGGTCTAAATGGGAAATATAAGTACTATATCTCTAATGGGTTGTCTAAGTTGTGTTTTGGTTTAGCTAAAAGGAGAGTATGTAAAATAAGTTATAAAAGAAATATATATATATATATATATATATGCATATATATCAAAACAGTATATTTCAGTGAGACTCAATTCACTTATAATTTAAGATCATCTGAAAATTAAGATTCTTACACCAAGAAGATACCTTATTTCAAAATCAAATCACTGAATAATTAATTATTGACTGCTCACTGTGTATAAGACACAATGAAAACAGAATTGAGGGAGATATGATGTAAATCAGAAGATATTTTTTATTCAGCTCCTTTCTGAGCAGAAATACCATCCATAGAGTCCCTAAAAAGTGCGCTTCCAAATTCCACTTGAAGTTGTCCAGTGACATGGAACATGCTACTTCCTAAGGCAACCATTAAACTTTTGGGTAGCTCTACTTGTTTGAAAATTTTCTTTCAAATCAATATGTATTTCCTATTTTTCTAATTTACATCTATTCTCCCTAGAGATGCCCTTCAGGGTCAACTAGGACAAAATTTAGTCACTCTTCCACCTGACAGTGCTTCAAACACATGAATAATTATGCCCTTTTTCAAATCCAAGATCTCTTTAAGTCTTCTCATAATATTTCCACTATCTTCAATTAATTCAAGGATAGCAGGACATAAAGTTCCTTTACCTTCTTGACTTTCTTTTAGTGCAGGTGTTCCAGTTTGATAATGTTCTTCCTTCACATACTTAGGACTAATCACAGTACTTAAGATACAATCTGCTCCTGTAGGAACAATCACTTCCCTTCTTTAAGTAACCACTTGTATTTGTTTAACCTAAGGATATATTAGACTTTTTGGCTGTCTTGTGACACACAGGTTGACTCATTAAGTTCATAGTTGCCAAGATTCTGAGATCTTTTACATATGAATTTCTGTCTAGCTACACTTCCTCTGTCTTATCACGGCTTCAAGTTTCATTTTATTTATTAGATGTGGCCCATCATTCTGGTGGCCTATTTATCTTTTTTTAAGATCCCAATACTGCCTTCTAATGTGTCTCCCAGAACTTTGGTACTTTGAAATTTGTTAAATCTTCCATGTATACATCCATCCAAGTAATTGATAAGTGTAATATTGGTTCACTGCTCCCCTTAAGTTTATAGTGAGAGGGTAGATGGGACATGCGGGGAGGGAATTTGACAAATTTGTGACATGTTAATAATAATAATAATAATGATAATAAAAGCTATAGTTAACAGCCCAAGACAACTATAAAGATATTACAAAGCAATATTTCCAAATGAATTAATATAGAAAAAGAGGGCTGGGGTTACATTTATGTGATGCTTAAAGTGATTTCAGAACCCCAGAGTAGTTTAGTGAAAACATTTTTATCCAAAGAGAAAACTGAGGCTCAGAGAAAAGTCAATAACCCATGTTTCTCAGATTCAAAGAAAAGAATGCAAAATGATCTTCCATCCTCTAATCCTCCTTGACTTCTATAGTATTTGATACTGTAGATCATCCTTCTCTCCTTTCTTCATATTTCTGTTCTTTGGCTTTCTCAGTCCTGAATTATCAAGACTATCCTCTGACTTCTGACCATGTTTTTTGACTCATTTTTCCATCCTTAAACATGAGTATTCCCTAAGGTACTATCCTAGCCCGTATTCTCTACATATCACCTTTAACCATTTGTTACCACATGTGTTTTCCTTTGTTTCAAGGATTCCCTCCTTGCAAATGACTTTCACATCTATAGCTTCAACCTGAACTCCTCCCCAGAGCCCAGTTTAGTCTTTTTTCAACTGCATACTGGATATCCCTTATAACCTTAAATTCAATCTGTCTGAAACAGAATGCATCATTTTCTGCTCTCCAACTTCATTTTTGAATCTCAGAAGCATTTTTTCCTGCAAATATTCAAAATCCTATTGTTTCTACCTATGAATTATTTCTTGAATTTGTGTCTTCTTGTCCAGTTATACTGATAATCCTCATTTTTTAGATCTAATTAATCTATGCTTATCTAGACTATTGAAATACTTCCATAACTGGTCTTCTTGCCTTCAATCTATGAAGTCCTTAATGATTTTCAATATATACTGCCTAAATAATCTTAATATCCTCTCTCGTGATCATATGTTAATTCATTAGCAGTCAGTGAATTCTCATTACCTATTGAACAGATCTTACATTCTTTACATTAGGTTTCTAAGAATTCCACTTTGAATTTGACTTACCTTTCCAACTTCCTTTTGCTGCTACTTCTATTCACCTATTATTTTCTTGTTAAACTATCATTTATTACCTTGTCTTTTTCCCCCCATTCTCAACCTGTCCTCTCATTTCTGTGTTTTTGTTCATATATTTTGACATAATTCCCTGCCTCTGAGTAATAGTTGAAATTTATCTATTGTTTCAAACTTTACAAAGCAATTTATTTCAGTGTGTATATATATGTGTTTATATATACATATAAACTCAGACACATATAATTTCATTTGATCATTGTGATTACCCTAGAGAGTAAGTTTTAACCCCATTTAAAAAATATGAAAATGGAGGCTCATTCTATAAGTCACTGAAATGATTCTTATCATTTCTACAGCACCCTATTATAAATTCTTTGAAGGTAAAACCTGTACCCCTCCTCTGTCCCTGGTGCCTTATTAATATTAATAAGAACATTTATTCTATGTTCTTTGTTGTAGAAGAAATTCTAACAGTTCTCCATTTTAAAAAAGAAAAAGAAAACAAAAACAACAAAAAAACTTGCTGAGTTAATATTGATGTTGTAGTCTTTGAAATGGAGTTCAAGTTATACTTTTGAATGATGTGGGTCAGATTTGGCTTAGACATACTAGTCAGGAAGAAAGGCAGAAATGTTGGGGTGGGAAAGTTCAAGTTTTCTAAGGAATAAATCAACAAATATGGGATGTTCATGTAGGAAAATAGAAATAAAGAGATTGGGCTTTCTTAAATACCAAGTTAAAGGTCTTTCTGTATTATAGGATTTCATTATAAAAACTTTCTTTTAGGAAGCTTTGGTTGTTCATGTTATTTAGGATAGATCAGAATGGGGGGAAATTAGAGTCAAGGAGGCCAGTTAAAAGGTATTACAGTAATGCAGCCAAGAAGTGATAAGAAACAGAATTAGGCAATTCTAATTACTGGACAAAAGCTAGATGATTTACACAGGAGATAATAGATTTTTGAGGCTGATTACATTTCTGGGTAAGGGAAAAGGAAAAGGGAGCAGTTGAAATGACTTGACAGATTTCAAACCTAGATTATTAGAGAAATAATGATAACAACAACAGGAATAGGGAAATTGGGATGAATTGTAGCCATGACAGGAATTTTTGAGCCTAGGGCATGTGATTGGGGACAAGGGAGAGGAAGGGACAAGTTGTGAAAGACTGGATATTGGTATGAGGAGGTGGAGTAGAATTCTTCTAAATATCATCAGGTAGCTTCCAATCCATTGCAACAGACATTTATTATTTTGTGCAAGATACTGTGCTAGTTAGGCTTTGGGTATAGAGGGCAAATTAAAATATTTTCTCTTGAGGAGCTTACATTTTATTGGTAGGATAAAAGTATATACATGATGATTTGAAAAATTAATAATAATTGGGGCATTCTGGAAAATTTTGCAGGGTCTTGAAAGAAAGTAAGGCTTCTACGAGATGGAATGGTGGTAGGAAGGCACCCATTCATGTGGAATACACTATGGAAAGCCCAATAGGTGGGAGATGGAATGCCAAATTTAGCAGTGAACACATGACTGTAACTTGATCATATTAGGTTTGAAGAGGAGTAAAATATTGTAAACTTAGAGAATATGGCTGTCTCAGGTTATGAAGGGTGGGTTTTAAAAGTTGAGAAGTTTTCTATTTTATCATAGAAGCAATAGGGAGTTATATGACATTCCATAGCATGGAAATTAAATGACCTGATGTATGCCATAGGAAAATTACTTGGACAACTGTGAGTAAGATCGTAACTTAGTAGTTCATTTAGTAGAATGTGGTGTAGGGGGTTAAGTAAGAGATATTTAGAGTTTAAGTTAGTTTGGTTGTGTGAATAGAGAGATGGATAGAAATGAGAAATATTATGGAGATAGAATGAATAAAATTGCACCTGATTGGGTATAATAGGAAGGAAAAATCAAGAATGACTCTAGAGTTGTGAGTACAAAGATGGTGGCATCCTCATCAGAAAGAAAAACTTGGAAGAAGAGGTGACTTGGGATAGATGGAGAGAATTTCCATTTTAGACATACTGAGTTTGAAATTACAATGGGATATATGAATAGGAAAGTTTAGGAAGAAGTTGGGAAGAATAACTAGAATGTAGGAGAGAGTAATCTGCAAAAAACTGATAGTGTTAGTGGGAAAATGTAGATTATGATGAAGAAATTATGAAATCACTGAGAGAGAATATAGAGAAAGAAACAGAAGATAGCTCAGCATAGAGCCTTATGTATGATACAAAGAGTAAGGTGTTGGTGATGTCCAACAAAGAAGATTGAGAGAGTTTAAGATGAGTTAGGGGAGAGCAGTCTCAAAAACAGATTGGAGAAAATTCAGCATTAGGAAGTTGCCATCCATTAAAGAGGGTCAATAGAAGGGAGGACTAATATAATGTGACTAAAAGTCACTGGGTTTAGAAGTTTAGACATTGTTGATAACCAAGAAGAGAACAAGTTCAATTACATTGTAAACTTAAAAGCAAGATTTCAAGAGATGAGAAGTGAATTGGAAAAAGGGAATTGGAGATCCAAGTGAATACAGAAGCAAAGAATATAGACAACTTTTCTAGAATCTTGGCTTCTACAAGGAGGGAGAGATAATAATAATATCCATCTCAAAAACAAATTGGAGAAAACCTTCAGCAGTGGGATGTTGCCATCCATTAAAGAGACTCAAGAGAGAAGAGGACTAATATAATCATTGGGTTTAGAAGTTTGGAGATTGTTGATAATCTTGGAGAGAACAAGTTCACTTATGTTATGAAGTTGAAAAAAAGATTTTGAGATATGAAGAGTGAATTAGAAGTGAAAATGGAAGCAAAGAATGTAGACAACTTTTCTAGGATCTTGACTATTAAAAGGGAGGAGATATAATAATAATAATAATAATAACAACTTGTTCTTGTTAATGAGGTTCTGGTTAAGCTGCTGGCCTTCCTTTTTTGACTCCCTTTTATACTTTTATCATCACATTTGTGCTTACAGATAGGTGGAACCTGTAGTAATTGATTATGGTGGGCTAAGCCCAACACAAAGAAGTTGTCTCTAGGGGCTGTTGAGATGCAAAATTGATGGGAGTGAGAGCTTACCTTGGCTATGGGTGTGTGTAAGTGTTGAAGTAAGCTTATTGAGTCAAATGAATTTCTTTGTGTTGAGAAAAAAGAAAGTGATATCTTAACTTAGGTGGGGAACTTAGGACATTTGGGTGTCCATTCTTGCTGAACTTGAGCTAAACCACTGGATAGCCTATCTTGAGCCTGTGACGAGCAAGATAGACACATATTCTTTTTCTCCCTTGCAAAGAACCCACCTCTTCTCCTACATAAAGAAGTTTAAAGATTCCTTGACATAAGTATTACTACTTTGGAGATAGAGTTGAAAGTAGAGATCTGGAAAGTCACCTTGCACATGAATAGATCTAGAGATGGGAGGACATTTGAGGCTGTATGTTTCCCTCTCCATCCCTTTTTTTTTTTTTTAAATAGAAGAAGACACTGAAGGTCAAAGTAATTAAGTGATTTGCCTTAGATCAACACAGGTAATAAACATCAAGGGAACCTCGTGTAGAGGAAGGATTCTTAACCTGGGATTCCTGACCCCCTAGGCACAGGAGTCCTCAAACTTTTTAAATAGGGGGCCAGTTCACTGTCCCTCAGACTGTTGGAGGGCCGTACTAGAGTAAAAACAAAAACTTTGTTTTGTGGGCCTTTAAATGAAGAAACTTCTTAGCTCTGGGTAAGGGTGATAAATGTCCTCAGGTGCCACATCTGGCCCGGGGCCATAGTTTGAGGACCCCTGCAGGGTGTGTTCATGGAGAGAAAACAGGGGGCCCATGTGTTTGGATTAAAAAAGTATATCTTTGTGTTAATATAATTTCATTATGGAATACATATAATCATATAGCAATAATAGCTAATATAATTGATATCCTTGGTGATCCAGTTTATTATATATATTTTAAAATACTGTGAGAAGGGAGGTCTATAGGTTCCATTGGACTGTTAAATGGGTCTGTAACAGATCCACAGAAGGTTAAGAACCACTGGTGTAGAGGGTAATAAGCAGAGGCTTGAGTTGTGCATTGAAAATCAGCTTTAGGTGTATGAAAGAGAAAGGGAAGTTATCAGAGGACTTGGCAAGAACATTCAGAGAGGGAAGCAAACATATATAGATATTAATTTAAGGAAAGACTTTTTCAAAGGAATAGGAAAATAAGCAGTTTTGAGGATGCAGAGATAAAATCAGGGGTGAAAATTGGAAAACAAATCAGATTTGGTAATTAGAAAGTCATTGGTGACTCCTTGTTTCAAGGAGTCCTAAACTGCTCAGGTAGAACTGGGCTGGATGATCTCTCAGGCCCCTTTCAGTTCTGAAGTTATTCTGATTCTAAGAACAAAATTCAGTCTAAGAGTTACTGATATAACCAACAAACTCTCTTGGAAGTGGTTTTGCCTTTAAGGAGATTCCAAAGTCTTGGGTCTCAAAGGCAGAGTTCCTTCAAAACTAATATTCACAGCAAGTTTGTTTTGGTTCAAAGTCTTCAATTTGGGGGAGATTGTAGAAAATCTACTTTTAATCTTTGATCTTAAGCCTTATTTGGACATTTTTATTATTTCTCTAAAATGGTTCCTTATTGAATTTCTTTTTTTCCTCTCCTTAAACAGACAGCCCTCTCTGATATCAATTGCATTTGATAAAAATTCACAGAAAAGAATAATCAAAATTATTTGCATTTAAAATTAGCCCAATATTAAGTAGTGCTTTTTACATGCTCCAATAAAAATTGGAACCCAAGCTATTTTCATGTTGTTTTAAGAGGATACAGATTTTTACGTAACTGTTTTGCTTTTCAGAAACAAAATGCATCCACTTTTGGTTGCATAAGCAAATTTCTTTAAAATACTTGTCTTTTATTTGTGAAATTTCTACTAGAGGGGAAGAATACAGACTGACCAGTTGGTGAAAGCTTATATCTATTCAGTTGTTTTTCAGTTGTGTCTGACTCTTTGAGATTCCAAATGCGGTTTTCTTGGCAACAATTCAATGGTTTGCCCTTTCTTTCGGCAGCCCGTTTTACAGATGAGGAAACTGAGGCACACATGGTTAACTTACTTGTCCAAGATCACACAGCCATATTGGAACTCAAGTAAATGAGAGCATATTGGAACTCATCTTGCAATGGATAGTGCAACACTTAACTGCCTTGCTGATGAGAGCTTTGGGGTCTGTATTATTGCATTTCAGTTTTAATAAATCAATTTGCAAAGATCCAAAAAAGAAGGGATGCTGTTGTTTAAGAGTTGAGAAGTTTTGGTAGTTTATCTTAAGTGACCTTCATCTTTCTCCTTTAGTTAGTCCTTGTCATGTAGTTTTTCACAAGGTGTTTAGTGCTCTGAGGTGGTCCCCAGATGCTCATGACTTGGAAGAGCTACCCTTCTCAGGATCTTCTCTCAGTTTCTGTGCCCCATCATCTGCTTTCTACTATGCATTAAAATTTACCTGCCTTTTGTCTTTCATTCCTTCTGGGCCCTGCCAAGTCATTGAACTAATCCCCTTTAAAGTACTAACAGTTTACACAGTTACTCTTTCCAACTAACTTTTCTGTTTAGGATATAAATGTAGAGTTTAGAGGTCATTTAGACTAATCTTGTCATTTTGCAGATGAGAAAACTGAGACCAAATGATTTATACAAGGTCTTGGAAATGCTAATCAGCCAAGTGTTGATTTGTTCTGTTTTTGTTTGTTTGTTTTTAAATCCAGATCTTCTTACTCCACATAACTACACTGACTCACAGTGGCTACTGACTTTCAGAGACTTAAAATTAGTGAGCAAAATGAAATTTCAGAGGAAAAGGGAGGGAAAGACTCCCTTCTCTCCCTATTCTGTGTATATATATTTTGGGAAGGGAAGTATAGTGGTTAAGAACCACAAAAATGACCTAGTTTGCCTACAAAAACTGCCTAGCTTAATTTACCCTAATTTAATGGGAAATTTTTAATGCTAGAGATGACACTAAATTATGGAAACCTATCTAAAGAATGGGGTTTTACCAGCTATCCTTATTAAGTACATGGATTGTCTCTCTCTGGTGAGATCAGCTTGACAATAACAGCAGCAGCAGCAGCAGCAACCAAATCATGTTTGCAGCTAGACAATTACAGTAGACCCTAAGATCTGTGACTGTCAACCATGAACACAGATGCCTTCAAAGTTCTGTTTTTCTTCCATGTGGAAGTCGTTGGCATGGAACAGATGCCTTCATTTTGGAGAAACTAGCCTCTGGATATAATTGGTTCTCTCTTCCCTTGTCCTCCAGGGACAGACTCTCACAGATGAAATTAGATGAGGAAAAGAACCAAGAAAAAATGACACAAAGCATGAGCTTTCATGGCCTTACTCCTCCTTTGTTGCGCCAAACTGGTTCTTTTTTTATAAATGGTTGGGAACTTTGAGCCCCTATTTTTTAATATTGAGCCCCCTCCTTTTTTAAACTCATGTTTTAGTTAAGAATATGATGACTGAAGACCTCAAGAAATGTTTACTCCAATCACTCAGGAGTATGAAGGGGAATTTCAGAAGGAAAAAAAAAAAAGTACCTGAATCCCCCTGGCAAATGAAATAGTAGACCCTTGCTATTTTAGACTCTAAGCCATAAAGCTAAAACAGACACTAAATAGGAAGTTATGCTATCTTTCAATGCTAAATGTTAAGAGCTGATCAAGTTGAAGCATTCAGCAAGTAAGAAATTAATTATGGTTAAGGAGATTTTGTTCTTTGCAAATTCAATCATTGGTATACCTGAACAGAGAGATTACATTTTTTTTTTAAACATCCTATTACTTTAAATACCTGGTTTATAAGTATCTTTGGACATACAGCTCTGTAACACCCTCAGAATAATTCACTGCAGGATTCATTGCCTTATGATTAACTCATTCCTTCAAATGACATGTAAAGAAACTTGAATAAAACTTCCCTTCACAACAATCAAAAAAGATGAGGTTAAAATAATAAAACAGATATTTATCCAGTGCCTAGCACTGTGTTTGGCATTGGGGAGAGATAGGAAAGAGAGGGAAGTGGGACAGGATGAGATGGATGGTGTGCTGTTCTTCAGTAAATTACAGCCTACTTAGGGAGATGACAGGTACAAAATAACTACAATAAAAGGCAGTATAGAATCAAATAAAAAGGAGCAAAGGGTAAATGCTATAAGATGCTCACAGGAGAGGAAAGATCTTACTTGGTTAGGATATATTAGAGATAGCTCCATAGAAGAGATACTTGGAGAAGTTTGATATGTAGATATGGGGGAGGGGATTCATTTATTGGTATGGCCTGAAGCAGAAGAGATAAAACACAAAGTAGTTCTTTAGAGATTGTAACCAATGTAGTTAAATTAGACTGGGTATTTGTTACAGGAAAATAGTAGGAGATAGAACTGGAAAGGTTTATGGGGCCAAATTGAACAAGAATCTTAGGCTAACAATAACAACAGATAATATATATAATAACAATAATATCCTTTTAAGGTTTGAAAAGTCTTTTTATCAATGGCTAGGTTGCTGAACCTGTTATAGGTTATTTCACTTTTACAGGTTTTTGAGGAAGTGGACACTTGAGGAGGTTAAGTGATTTGGTAATGGTTTCATAATTAGAATTAAAGATTTAAAGGTGAGATTTGGAACCATGTTTTCTTGACTACAAATCCAGCAATGGCCAATATACCATGAAAATTTTTTGATCACAAAGGGTGACATGATTAAAGCAATATTTAGAAATTTTTTTTTTTTAAAGAAACAGAGAAAGCCAAATTCAAATCCCATCTTTCCTATTTGAGCAAATCCCTTAACCTTTTTAGAAAGTTGTAATGGGCTGAGGCTTGAGTTGGTGCACTGAGGTCCCAAGCACATGAGGCTAAATAGTAATTGGACCATACTCTATTAATATGTAAGCTTGGAGAAAGAATGGCCCCCACCCACTCTTTGTGCAAGTCCTGATGTGTTGTATAGGAAATGACGATTTTGGTGGGTGGAGGCAGGGGAGTGGAAAAGGAAGGGGAGGAGAGACTTTTGGGACTGCCATTGCCACGGTTGGCTCCACGGTTGGCTCCACGGTTGGCTCCACGGTTGGCTCGGCTCGCATCGCTCTCTCTTAGCTGGCTTCCTGTCGCAACTGCCTATATTTGCTATCGCAATCTTTCTTGCCTATATTTGCTATAGCAATCTTTATTCACCTCTTCACTTCAATAAATATTGAAGATTTTTCCCTTAACCTGAATTCCTGACTCCGGCTGACTTTAAATACGCGGTCATTACAGAAAGTTCCTTCCGGAAATTTGGAACTGGCATTTCTAGGAGAGGAGGCTAGGATGGGAAATAGCTTTGGAAGCCATTCACCAAGGAAATAATGGAAGAAATAAGAGTTTTGGAGAAAGCCAAAGTTGCAACTGTAAGTTGACGAGAGAAATGTCCAAGGACAGAACATTGGAGAAAGGTCCACATGTAAATAGAAGATTGTTAATAAAGAAGCATAAATAGAGACATAAAGAAGAAAATAGTCATTGGAGAGTAAGGATTTGAGATTATGGATTGAATAAGGAGCCAGGAGAAGAGTAGATTTATGAAGATTAGGGTTGTCAGGCAATTTTAAATGCCTTACAGATACCAGGGAGAAATTTTTGTTACTTTGAAATTGAAAGCTATTTATAAGCCAAGTTATTTTACACAAATAGAGCTTCACCATCCTGTTTGGATAGTCTTTGATAATAGATCTGTTTCCTTCCTACCCAAATCATTTCTTGGTAGTAAGGTTAATGTTTTCATGCAAAAATTGATCCCTGTGAAGGGATCGTCTGAGTCTCACATCACCCTACCTGGTTTGAAAAAATTATTAGTCCTTTTGAGCATCTTGCTTGCTATAAGGAAGTAACTTTGGAGAATTTGTCATACAAGTAAATTAATATATGGGAGATAACTTTGAAAATATGTTAAATACTTTACAAATATAAAAAGGCATTTTTTTTTATTATTGCTGTTATTTGATAGTTTTCTAGCCAGTCCTGTTTTACTTCTGCTGTATTTGGAAACAGGAAAAAAAATTACATTTTCATTTATGAAAGGGACACTTTTGAAGCAATAGAATTCAGTAAAGGAAGGAAGAGAAATTAGACAGTTAAGATTTGATTCCAACTAAGCTTGACAGAAATAAGAGGTGTGCTTAATGCTGGATTTTTGAATAACTATGCATCATATACTAAAGGAAAAATTGACCCAAGTGGTAGTATAATTCTCTCGAGAAATGTGTTTAGGCAGTGAAGGGATTCCTGGCAATGATTGAGAAATACAGTAATGGGTAACTGCATTTGATTTCTTTTGAGGTTGACTCTGATATGTGTAGTCTTTACATCCTATTAAATTTTTGAAAGATAAACTGATACAAGAATGATTTGCCAAGGCCAGCGACTCTTCCTTTTAAAACCTTGGCTCAGCTTATACATTGAAGGGATGTGGGAGTAAGATAAAAGCATTATAAATATGAGGTTAACCGAATTCAAATGGAAGGTTCTCTCCAGTTATTGCATTCCTTAGAAAATAAATACATCGCGCATATGGTTAAGATTGATCAAAAAAGTATTCTGTATGCCAGTGATTACATTCCCATCTGTGATTAAGGTTTTCTGTCTGCATCTGGTTTTCACATTATATTTCTGTAACAAGAATCCTTTATATAGCAGAGTTCACTTTCTGTATTTTCGATCAGCTGCAGCTTGAACTACTGCACGGATCGCAGATTTACACATGTGGTTTTCATTACTTCATACCATTGAGAAAAAGTAATATTTGTTTGAGAATGTATGTTTTCCACAATTTCCATGGCAATACAACATGCTGAGCCTTTTTTTTTTTTTTTTTTTTTTTTTTTTTAATAATGCTCTTGTATAACTACAAATTGTTGAGATGCTCTACTGTGGGTGAAGTAGAGCTTTTGAAACCATCCTGAAAGTTACATTTGTACTAAGAAGGCTTTATAGATTGGGTGGGAGGAGCAAGGGTCATCTAAAACTCTTATTTTGGATATAAAGATAGGTATCATTTGAACATAGGCTGGAAACACTCAAGGGGGCATTTTTCATGTTACTTGCTATTGTTTGCGATACTTTGTACTTGTTTGCCAAAACTAAGGTTTATGCTGTACAAAACCTAATAAAACGAACTCTCTCCTCATTCAGCTTAACATCCAACTGAAATTTCTAAAAAAGCTGGTTTTTCCCATTGATTCAAGAAATAGACTCTTTTGATTATAAAGTATGCAGGTGGGGTGGGGTGGGACCCTGGATTTGGTTTAAATCAGCATAGTATAGTGCTTTCAAATTGCATGTGGTTTAAGGGTTTGGGAATATTGTATTTGAGTACCAATGGGATTCCAGAGAATACAACATACCCAATTCACATAGGTATTATAAATAAAGACACAGATGGGAAGTTCAGTGATAAAAGACTTTCAAGGTAGTAGAAACAAGTTTTTGACCTAATGTACTAACATTTTAAAATTTGTTTTTAGAATTATGGAATAGGGATAGCAACAGGCTTTTAAAGCCTAGACCCTAAATTTTATGATTCTCATTATGTCATGTTTTCCATTAAGTTGGTCAGATATTATTGGTCATTTGAACTGGATGACTTCTGAGGTTCCTTACAGCAAATTCACACACACAGTGTCCCCAAATTTTAAGCTTTAATAGCTTAAAAGAAGTGGCTAAAAAAAACCTCACAAAGAGCCAGACACAAATGAAATAGCTCAATAACAGTATATACCTATATGTATATTTGTGTATGTGTACACATTCCCACAAAAAATAGAAACTTTATGAGGGGGAATGATCTTGATTTGAGGAGAAGTAAATTTTAAGGCAAATATATAATTAGAAAAAAAAAATTAGTTCCCCGCTATAGAGAAAAACATTATCTATAAATATCTATACATATTTATAAGCCATACTGAAGTAGAAGTTGTAAGAAAAGTATCTTATTTCTGTTGAGAACATATTGACATATAACTGAAAGCAAGTTTAGATGCAAAACAAGGAATTTGGGGGATTTAAAAAAACATTCTAGGGAAGCTAAATGGTGCAGTAGATCTCTATTTAGAGATCCACCTGCCTTAGAGTCAGAAGGATCTGAGTTCAAATTTGACTTCAGACACTTAAAACTTCTAGCTGTGTGATCCTGGACAAGTCACTTACCCTAATTGCCTCAGCAAAAAAAAAAAAAAAAAAAAAAAAAATCTAGAATTTGAGGGTTGGTATGTATCCAATAGGTATTTATACTTTGAAGAGAAATTTCATTATGTCTTTGGTGAAAGGTCACTGAATATGATATAGTTATTATTTGTTTTTCTAAAATAATAATAATTCTCTAAAGTATGTGGAAGGTTGTACAAGAGGTTCTTTGGAGGGGTCATTTCAAAGTTGTGCACATTTTAGTGACAGGTAATATTTTTAGAAAATTATATTAAAACAACTCATTAAAGCATTTTCAAGCTCCTCCTCCCTCCACTATGTTTTCAACATTAAATGATTAAATTGTGTTTTGGAGAAAAGTTTTCAAATTGCTCCCAGCTAATTAATTTCTTATTCTGGGGGGGGAGGGGGACACATTTGTAAAAGTTCAGTAAACCATAGCCATGCATTTACTTTGTAGTGATTTTTAATTTTGCCAATGCAATTGTTACATGTACAGCTTGACGTACAACATTTAAAAGACCTACACATGGGCAAAGAGGCCTGGTTAGTTATTAGTAGGCAGAAAAATTAGCATTTGAAAGCAGCATAATATCAGATCCTACAAATTTGTATATATATTACTTTTCCCCTTTTGTGCATTCTAGGTTGGGGCATTTATCCTAAACATCACCAATTAATGGTTCTTTGAGATAATTGTAGGGTTTGATAGAGTACAAACATCATAATCCCCTTGTGAATTGAGAATTTTCATTTTTCTTCTTGAAGTATTTTTGTTTAAAAAAAAAAGAAAGAACCAAATTGTTGTATTCAATTAAAAGAGAATTCATGACTATGTAAATATTTCCAAGTCTTCTCTGATGATGATCCTGTAGTAATTGTTTTTGTAAAAACAGTGAAATTTGTTACTAATGATGCTTCTGTTCCATGGATTTCTGTGGTCAAAAAAAATTCTATCACCTAGTGGCCAATTTACTGGTAATGAGCCTCTTTGGATTAAGTGGGTCTGGTCCAGGAAGAACAAACACTGTGTCCCTGGAACTGTACTCAGAGCCATTCCAGCTTGCTTAGAACTTTCCAGAGCTTGAATTGAAGTATGATTCAGTATAAGAATTGTACTTCTCCCCAGGGACTGTCTGTTTAATCATCAGCATAAAGAAAAATAAATACATCACCTGGTGCATTTTAAGTGTTTAATAAATGCTTGGTGCTTGCTTACTAAATGCTTAATTGTATAGCAAAGCATATTAATAATAAGGAATACAGAGGGATTTGATTTGTCTTAGAGGGAAACTACTACATCCTTCATTCTGCAAGGATGTGACATAATGTACCACTAGGGAATAATAATTGTGGAAAATAATAATAATAGTAGTAGTTACAAGGATCAGTAAATGAGTCCATTCCTTTGACTTCATTGGTATAGGGATCTTCCAGTGAGAAAAATGCATATGTTCACCTTCTCTGCAATTTTTAGAGATTGTGTGGAATTATGGAGAGATATGGGGCAAATTACCCAGCATTCCCATAGAGCAGTGTGTATCAAGAACAAGACTTGAATTCATTTTCCTGATTCTCAGATTGCCTTTCTAGCTTCAGTTCAAAGGCAGCTGAGAATATCTTTCCCATCATGATCATACAGCTAATAAGTGCCAAAAGGCAATATTTGCATGTTTTCCATTTTTCAGTGACTAGATATTTGATATCACTTTTCATTCAATAATGACCTTGAAGTATCTCTTATCTTCATAGGTTCTGTCTCATAGTTAATTCTTTAAGTGGCAATTTTAAGAGTTCATACTGAATAAGGGCAACAAACATATTTTGGGTTTTTGCTTATTTTTGTTAGTTGAAGAAAAAATAAATAAAACTAGTGAACCTAGTCAATCTGGACAAAGAAATCTGTGACATTATAATTCACATTACTTGTGTGCTTGCTACATTCTTAAAAAAAATTGTTACTCTTGTTGCATAAGGCATGACTGTATATAAGTAAATCCCTTTTTGAGCATTGCTGAATGTTTTAACTTTCTTGGGGAATAACTGTTACAGTTAAATAGTGGCAGCATCAGTGCTGATTTTGGAGACCAGAGGACCTGAGTTTAGAATATTCCACTGTCACTATGTCTGTGACCTTGGCAAATCAAGAGCCTTAGTTCTTTTGTAAAAGGAAAGATTTGACCCCTAAGGTCACTAGCAGCTCTCTAAATCTATGAACTTGTGATTTTCTAAATCCCAAGGCTGTGAAAGAATTTGGATAGCCTCTTTAAAGCTGCCATCTGTGTATAAATTTCTATGAATTAAAATAGAAAGCAACCATATCTATTACCCAAAGAATTATTTAAATAAAATGTAAGGTTGGAAGGCTTATGTTTTAATCCCTTTACTGAAACAGGTAAAGTATAAAGAATTGTGTTGAGTATCTACACTACAATTCATACCTCTTTAGAAACCCTCCTTTAAGGAGCTAAGAGGGAATGTTTGTGTGTCCACTTAATTGTCACCTTTGCTGTAGGCTTTGCAAAGGATTAATTAATAAAGTAGGCTTTTTGGGGAAAAAATTAACTTAAAGTATTTTTAAATGCTCCCTTGTATGAAAAGGTGGGTAATGTTGTTTTAGAAAGACAGCATTTATCTGATGCTATTTTTTTTTTTTTTTAATGGCTTAGTGTTTTCATGCATAGAGTGAGTGCTTCAGACTGGATGTGATATGCATTTTTTTTTCCTTTGTTGTTGTCAATAGAAAAGATTGATCTCTGGGCTGGTGAACATAATATCTGTCCCAGTCAGAAAAGGAGAGGAAATTAGCAGAACGGTTGGTGGAGAATGATATCTGTCAAAAGAAACACTTGGAGAGCACTGAGTTTAGTAATAGGTGACTGCCGGAAAAAAGGGAACTTTGAATTTTGTCAAGGTAAGGAACAGACAAATATTTTGATTTTGCAATTTACACACATCTCAGAAAGTTATTTTCTACTTTGTATTCCCCATAAACCATAAAGATTTTTTTTTTTTTTTACTATATTTTGTCCCTTCTTCCCCCTCCCTCCCTTATTGCCTTATTGATACTTTAAATTCATAGTTTGGTTGCCACATTTTTTTTTCCTGTAGTATTTTAACTTTAGTAAATAGTGATGGTGGGGTGGGGTTTTTCTAAAGGGTTGGGCTGTGTGTTCTCTGGTGTATCTGTACTCTAGTGGGACCTGTGATAGCTTGGGTCTGAAGATATCAAATGATCAAGTACCAGTTTTTCTTTCTATTTTTCTGTTGGAGTGTTTCTTGCCATGTTTCATAATACATCTGCTATGAGCTAAACAACACTTGAGTTGAGTAAAAGCTATGCCATGATTTCTGTGTTTATTGTAACTAGTAGATGGTGTTTTCTCAGTTTGTTGTCTAAATAGGGGAAAAACAAAGTGGTTTTCCGTTTTTAAAATGTTTTTATTTTCTCAAAATGAACTGGATATTTTTATATGCATGGGTGAATGTCATGCATAAAATTCTCCTAGGAACTATAAAACATCCATACACAACCTACAATAGTCTGGACAATTACTTTCATATTAGTACCACTGTAAATAGAAACAAAGGCAAAAGATACATGACAAGAAGCTTCTTTAAAGGTTTTTTTTTTTTGTGTTTAAAAACAAAGTGGGTCCACAGAACTAAGGGACAGATTCTAGAAGGCTCAATATTACAACTCCTTTTCAGGTTTAAAGAATATGAGCTTGCATAGAATGAATCAAGAGAAGAAGAGTGAATGGAGGGAACTTGTATTTGGGCAGTTTAGAGTGATCCCAAAGCATTGTGGGGGAGAGTAAGTACATCTTGGTTGGTGCTTGTCACTAGTAAGCAGGAAAAAGATGTGTAATGCATAACTGAGCAAGTTGAGAAGAAAAGGTAAAAGGAAAGCACCCTTGACTCCATTGCTCTTTGAAAAATACAGTAGAGAATAATGTTTGCCCCCTTTGCTACCGGTGGTATTTTGACTTGATTGTTTTAGCCACATCTCTTTTTTTCCTATTTTGCAATTTGTTTTTGTTCTATAGGATCATGAGTGGTTTGGTGGGAGGGAATTGGTTTGGGGTGCTTTTGAATCTCTTGGGAGAAAAAATGAACTAATTATTCTGATGTTAGTCTTTGGAGGGTGTTCCTTTATTCTGTCACACAAATGTGCACATCACTTACCTTCTGGTCTTTGTGATCAGTTAGATAAAATTTGTGGTTCATTTTTTTTTAAATTGGACTATAGATTTGCTATTAGATTTTTAGTCTACAAGTTCTAAGAGAAAGGAGTTTGGGAAGTAGGAGGGTGTGGAAAGAACATTGGTCTGGGATTCTAAGCATGCAGGCTCTTCTTTTTTTTTTTTTTTCCTATTTATGTGATCAGATTATTTAAGCTTTAGTTTTTCATCTGCAAAATGGAAATTATATTATTGGGATAATCAATTGATAATTAGGGGAAAGCACTTTTGTAAAGTTGTTAATATAAATAAATAAGAAGCATTATAATTAAGAAGAGACCACAAAAATTTATTTTTTTAAGGGAAAGAAAAGGGAATCACTAGTGATTATTTACCTAAGTTCTTCTACAGGAAGAGCTCTGTGAATACTAAATGTATATCTCATATTTTCTTCCTTTCTTCTGTAACCTCTCAGGGCAGCACTTATTTATGTGCGAAAATACATCCAAGGTGTTAATTAAAAATTAAAAAAGAAAGGCTGTAACAGATGCATAAGTACACCTTGGATAAATGTGTTGTAGTTCTAGAGAGCCATCCTCATTGCCCTCTCCTCCTCCCTTACCCCCTCCTCGTCAATATCACCACTTCATCTGCTCATGTGGTGCACACCTGTGGCCTGTTGGCAGTGAACTTGATTGCAGCATGGGAGATCTGTAATGAAAAGCAAAGATGGATGACAAGAACAGACATCATAATACACGTGGGTTATTTGGTGTATTATGCAAATATTGAATTCCCAGCTCCATTTTTTCCCCCCAAGGCATCACATATTGATCTCATCACATTCTCTTCCTCTCCTCCTCTCTCTGCCAATGATACAGGAGTGAGAGTGGGAGGGTAATAATCATATCATTAATTCAATTTAAGAATCTCTTCAAAATATCTAAAATATTTATTCTCCTTTCATTTACAGTGGTAATTTATAAAAGCAAGAATCTCTCTTTCTCCCTTTTTCTCTTTCTCTTTTTCTCTTTCCCTCCCTCCCTCCTTCTCTCTCTTTCTCTCTCTCTCTCCCCTCTCCTTCTCCTCCCCCTCCCCCTCTTTGTTTTCTCCTTTCCACTTTTCAGGATTTAGATTTGTAAAACACAAATCCATAATTCAAACCTACAGACTCCTCAAACTATCCATTTTATCAAATTCTCTTATTCAGGCAGTCAGCTAACATTAAACATCTAATATATGACAGTTAATAGGTTAAGTTCTGGGGGCGCAAAGAAGCCCCCAAATAGCCCCTGTTCTGAAGGAGCTCACAGGCTAATGGGGGAGGCAACATACAAATAATTGTATATAAATAAAATATACACAAAATAAATTGAGGATAATTTCAGAAGGAAAGCACAAGATTAAAGAGGATTGGGACTATAATTTGGCAGCAGGAAAAGTGAAGAGATTTATTCAAGTTTATCTAGGAGGAAAAAGTTGAGCCTTTAGTTAGATACCCAATTCCTGTGTACTGTGGTGGAATGGAATATAGGAAACTTAGTGTAGTCATAAACCAGTTACACTCAAACCTTAATGTAATTGAACCTAGAGGATGCAGGTTTCTTGCTGTCATTAGAGTACAGTGCTTTTGGTTTTTATTTTAGTTCTGCTAGAAGAACCTGTATAGCCAGGCTGATTTAGAATATGTTTGAGTGTGACCATTCTGTTGAGCTTCCTTTTGGAGCCAATAGGAAATACTTGGCCAGAATCCAGTTTTTGGACTCCAAAGACAAGAAAACCCATAATTTACACAAAACATGGAAAGAGTAGCAGAGGAGGAAAGAATCATAGGGGAAAAATAGGATTTTAGCCTATTGTCTTAAAATTACATGTATGAACATGCACACTATCCCTCCTGTAGTATTCATGTTATCCATCTGCATGCACAATGCATGTTTTAAGTTAGATATAATAATAATAATAATATAATAATAATAATAATAATAAATGATATTTGGATAACTTCAGATGATAAAGGAGTTCTCCCACAAATATTGATTTCCGTATTAAGGATAGAAGAAAAATGATTTTCCTCAAGCAAAAGTTCTCTTTTCAGAGAGATTTTGAGTTTTCATATTTTCTTGGTTATATCCTAGGCCTCTGGTAGCATTAATGGGTTTTACCCCACATGGAGCTTTGAGCTCCTTGTACCGCTGCACACTGATCCCAGGTCAGTGTGATGCGTGAAATCAATTTATTTGAATCTCTTTGCCTCTATAGGAATTTGGCAGTCCGCCAGTTGTTTTCATTTAATGTTCTTTGTGTTGAACACAGACAAGCAGGCAGGCTTTTGAATTCCTCTCTCTTTGGGTCTCTGTCTCTCTTTCAGCCAATATTTTACTCTATGGATTTTTAGATGAAGAAGGAATATATTATTTATAGGTTTCTAATCATTGCTTTCAAGTGTGATTTTTTTTTTTTTTTTAAAGTTCCTACTAATTCTTTGACCTGGGTAGGGGCATTTCTGTGCTTTAGGGTGAATCTTAGGAAAATTACTACAAAAGGCATTTTGGGAATTTAGTTAATGACCATAAGGTTTCTGAAAGAGAATAAAATAGAGCATATCAATTTTTAATTACACAAAATATTTTCATTCTGAAAACTGAAAATAGCCAGTCTTATGTATTCTGTTTTTAAAGGAGGGATTTTAAAATTAGTAATAAATTCTGTTCATTGTGATCATATTGCACTTTTTTTTTTTTTTTTTTTTTTTTTTTTTTTAAAGAGCAGTGCTAGGGGAAAGGGTATTTAGGATGAAAAGATGGTGTGGGAAAATAGTTAAGAGCGGATCATGGTATCCTAGATAGAGAACTAGAAGAAGGGACTTTAAAGACTTCATTTCACAGGTGAGAACTGAGACTTTGAAAAGTTAAATGATTTGCCCAGCATCACAACTTAGGTCTAAAGTCGAACAGGCCTACTGCCTTATGGGCAGGAAAATCTGGCTTTATGATCTTGGGTAAGTTCTCCTGACTTTTGAGTTGTAGAAAGAATTACAAGATGTAAAAGAAAGTGTCCACACCTAGAGCTTTCTGGTACTGATGAAATCCTAGGTTAGGATCAAAGAAATAAATATCAATATTAATAATAATAATTAATATTAACAATAACTGAAGGTTATTTTTAAGTCTTGTGAAAACTTTTCCACATCACAGAGGAACTGTTTTTCTCATCTTAATCAAGTTGTGAATTTTAAACATACTGGTTGTACCATTTATAAGCTATCATCTGTTTATCTGTAAATTATCTTTACGTATAGATACCTATCTATATGTATGATATGTGTAGGTAGATATAGCTTGGCAGCAAAAGTCCATCACTACTAATCTCTAAAATAGAAAAGTAGAAGAAATTAACATCTGTTTAGATTCCCATAAGTACATTTTCTTTTTTTTCTCCCCTACAACCTTTCAAATATTTATTTATTCACATTTTTATATTCTTTTTAAAATAATGGCTTTTTATTTTTTAAAATGCAAAGTTTTCAACATTCACTTTTGCAAAATGTTATGTTCCAGATTTTCCATTCCCTACCCACCTCCTCCTTTCCCTAGATAGTAAGTAATCCAATATAGCTTAAACATGCAATTCTTCTAAACATATTTACACATTTATCATGCTATACAAGAAAAATCATATCAAAAAGGGAAGAAAATGAAGGAGGAAAAAACCCAAGCAAATCAACAACAACAAAATACTATGCTGTGATCCACATTCAATCTCCATAGTCCTCTCTCTGAGTGTGGATGATTCATTCCATCACAAGTCTACTGGACATAATCTTGTTGCTGTAGTACCCTTTCTTTTAAGTTAAATAGCTTTATCTATCCACTTACCTGTTGTTCAGTCAGTCACACTTGACTCAACATGACCCCATTTGGGATTTTCTTGGCAAAGACACTAGCGTGGTCTGCCATTTCCTTCACCACTCTCCATGTTTTTATATATATGTTTTAAGATTTTATGCATATATGTATGTGTGTGTGTATGTGTGTATTACATATAGATATAGAGAGGTTAAGGGACTTGCCCACAACATGAGGCTAATAATTGTGTGAGATAGAAATTGAACTTAGGTGTTTCTTCCTCCCAAGTTCAACAGACTTTGTTGTCTTGGGAGGTACGCACATTACCTCGCTTCCCCCCTCTGTATGTTGTACACATACAGATATACATATATGTATATAGATAAATATGGATGTACACTCACATATATATATGTACATATATATATCTTAGAGTTTGTGTATATATCTACATATATATGTTATATCTAGGTAGAGAGATATCTCTTATCTAGAAAAAAAGTACTGATTGGAATCTGGACAGATGTTAATTTTTTTTTGCTTTTCAATTTTGGGGGCTACTACTTAATGATAAGGGCACCTGACTTGAGTCTAGAAGGCTTGAGTTCAAATGTGGTGGACACTTACTAGCTGTGTGACTCTAGGCAAGTCACTTATCCACTTTTGCTTTAATCCTCTGGGGAAGGAAATGGGAAACCACTCCAGTATCTTTGCCAAGAAAACCCCAAATGTGCTTACTAAGAGTGGGGACATGACTAAAGCGATTGAAAAACAACATTCATGATGAACTTTTTGCTGCCAAGAAGTCACTTTTTTCCTCCCTTGTACTTTCTTTAATATATTTATACTGGTCTCTAAGATTGGCTGCCGTTCTGGGGAGGATTTATGTCAGAGGTCAGTATTAGGAGGGAGAAAATGAAGAGAAGGGAGGGGAGAGGGAGAGAAGAGTAGAATGCTTGTTGCTCCAGGCAGTTCTAGAGGAAGTTGATAGTCAGAATCCTGGAGCCTCTGCAAGTGGGGTCAGACTCATACACAGCAGCCCTGCTTCCTTGTTTAATTACCTGAAGAGCAAAACATCCAGTCTGAGCCTATGTGAGAACTCAGTATCTCTAGTAAGCAGTATGGTGCTCTGACATCCTGCATGGCCAGCCCTGTCTGTCCGCACACGTCAGGTCTGGTTCCTGACAGCAGGCTATCTCTGCAGGGCCTGGGTTCCTTTCATTCACAAGGCATTGTGTGGAAGAGGGTTTGGTCAGGAATTTGAGGTTCCTGCCAGCACTGTTCTCTGGTCTCCCAGCCTGGACTACATTGACAGAAAAGCTTGATTTTTTTTATACATTTATACACACACACACACACACACACACACACACACACACACACACACACACCTATATATATAATTTAAAAAACATATATGTGTGTGTGTGTTTGTGTGTGTATTAAACAGATTTACACACACACAAAACCCTCCTCCTCCCTCCCCCCACCCCCATTTTAACACTTTTTAGTATTCTCTCCTAAAATTCTGGCATTGGTATATAATAAATACTCTGTATACCAACAACAACAAACATTAACTATTGGATTTCTGATGTTGGTTTGCTGTGCTTCCTATTTCTTTGTTCATTTAAATACAATTTAGCTCATAGACTGGAGATGGTTCAGTGTTAACTATACTATCTAAAACTCAAACTAAAATTTTTAAGGCTTGTAAATGTAGTCAATATCATTTTAAATGAGGGCTTTCTCCAAAACAAACTTCTTATAGAGTTATATTTTTAAATTACATATTCCCTTATATTTTGAATGTGGTTATTGACCTTTTCTATCAGGTATTCATAATTACTTTTATTTCATTAGAAAGGGTTCAGGAAGGGATCTCTGAGAATGTAAGAGATATGTAGCCGTTTTGAAGACTTATGGCAGCTGTTAAGAGAAATGTGTGAGGAAGGTTGTATCAAAATATCTTTTACAGGGATCTAGTGAGTATGAGTGGATTTTCTTTTATTTTTTTAAAGCAAGCTGAAATTCTCCAGGTCCTTTATTTTGCTGTGTGGGTAGATGTGGAAGATAAGGAGATGGAAGGTTGAAATTATGGCTACATGTGATTGATTTACTTTTTCCAACTTCATTAGAAAGGGTACATTTATAATTCTGGTTAATGTTAATAGAAGTTGCGCATATGTAATGGGATATATTTATGCTTTCCATGTTATATAGTTACAGCTTGGAAGAGCTTATCTAAGAAATTTGTAAGGGTTATATGAAAATGGCATTTTCCCCATATTGCATTTATAAGACTATTGCAGATATTTAGTGCATTTCTTTACTTGCCTGGCAAAAAATATGTATGATCATTTAAACAAGTGGAGGGAGAGTCATGTGATAAAATTGGTATCACCATGATCTATTAGGCTGAAGCATAATGTAGTTTTGCCATAAGTGTTATACATATGCCTGAGGATATGCATGTTTATTTATGTCTCAGCCTGCTGCATTCCTTTGGATTATTTTTCTTTTTAACATCACTGTAAATATGAAAAGGGGGGGAGGAAAACCCAAGAACAATTTATATTAAGCCTCTTGTCAATGTTTCTAACATTCTCCCAGTAGTACATTTTAAGCTAGTCTTGGTCCTGATCTTTGAATCCAGATAGTATTTCCCAAAAAGGGACATCATTAACACCATTTGTAGACTTTGGCAGTGAATACAACTAATGTTAAGAAGATCAGAGGACTTTGAAAAGTGAATAGGATGGATGTGGATTGAAGGAAAGGGGAAAGTGGAAAAGGGTAGAAATGAACAAGGGAAAGAAGATGGCACTTAGCACCTATTAGGTGTTCAGATACATGTTAAATGAACAAATGAATAAATAAATGAACCAAATGGCAAGGTCTCAAAAAATGGAGATAAGGAAGGAGGAAGGGAAGGCAGGAAAAAAGAAAGGATCCAGAAGGGAGTAGAACAAAGAAACTACATCCTATCAGTAACAACAGATTTGTTCCAATTATAAATAGGGCACAAGATATGGGGAAAGGCCTAAGAAACTAATTTAGCTTCACCCTATGTTGTGAGAGAAGCATCATGTTGTCTTCATCCCCTGATTAAAGATGATAATAATACACAAATTTAGAGTATTAAGTTTTATTCTATAGTTCAGCTGTAGATGTGGAATAGGTTTTAAACACCTCAATAAAAATGATAGCTCACAAATAACTTTTTAAAAAAAAATAGTAGTATTCCCATTTTACAGATGAGGGAAATGAACCTCAGAGTTTAAAGAACTTGACTGTGGCGACTCCACTATAACAGAGTAGGAGGGTAGCACTGCATCCCAGGGCTCCAGCCAAGGCCAGTGCCTTTTGATTCTGGTACCCCTGAAATAAATACACCAAGATGAGGACAAGAAATTAAGATGGACACCTTTTAATCTCATCGCCTGGTGTTCTAAGACAGTTATTATTGCAATATTGCATTCCATTTTATTTTGTATCTAATCTGAATCAAGGTGTATTTAACATCTAGAATTATACCAAGGTTAAATCACAGTGCTAGGTATGATTTTGACGAATGAAGCTTTTTTGTAATGAGATTTCTAATTGTACAGAAAAATCCAGTGGAACTCAAAACTTTATTTTAGCGAACTTAGAATTTGTATGTCAGTGTGGCTCATTATTGTGTGGATTGTGTTAATTTGTAAAGTGCAATGAGCAAAAGGGAGTTTGTTAAAGGAAAATAAACCTTCAAAAGAATAATGTGATCAAGAAATGCAGGGATTTGTATTGCTGTGTATTTGCTCCACCTGGTGGATTTTGTTGAAAGTGTTTTAATCCATGTTAATGATAAAGAGACTAGCAATTCTAAACTATATAGAGACAGATGAAACTTTCATTTCTTCACTTCCAGGGACTATAATTCTACATTAGTCAAAAAAACAAACAATAAACCAACAACTCACATTTATACATCTTTCGTCTATCTTTTCTTTGAATGAAATTTTTAGGAAGGCTATTATATAAGAATAAAGATCATACTTTATTTTCAAATGTATCTAAAGTTCCATGAAATAATAAGTTCTCGAATTGTTTGACTTTTTGGCTAGCCAGTGAATGAAATCAGCTGTTGAGGCTATCTTTTTGATATATAGACAATAATTGGTGGCAACTTGTAATAAACTACATTTCTATGGGAGGTGGGATAATAAAATGTGTGATGCATTTGTGCTTCTATACATGGGTAAAGTCTACTATTTACTGAGCTTATAAAGATGGCTTTCTTTGGAAATCTTAAGGACTCAGCACCACTTTGATCATCTTATTGTTTTCCGGATTTTCCTTTTGCCTTCTTTAGACTGTTACAACTCTGTAACAGAAGGTGAAGTTTTGCAAACAGTGTCTCCATATGCAAGGGATTTGGAGACCTTTTTATTGTCTTTAAAATTGTCATTCATAGTCCTCATTAGCATTTATTGTTGCAAGCGTACAAGCAGAAAATGTGAAATTGGTATGTCCTGAATAGCCCCACAGAGCTCTGGAGCCCTCCAATTTCGCCTGCAGTGTGGTGTGGGGTGGGCTTTGAGAGAAAGCTGTCCAGATGGCAGCCAGCTCAGAGCAGGGCTGCCGGTTTTTGTCTCTGGTGCTGAGAGGAGGGAAAGTTCATTGGAGCATACGCCATCACCCCTGCGTTTTAACAAAAACTAACTGGCCAGCAGTAAGAATGGGGAGGTGGGGACAGGGAAACAAAGGTTTTCAAGAGAATGCTACAGTCTCTTTCAAATGAATAAAATATGGGTAGTTACTGATTCTCTCATATTAACTTAATGGAGATTGGCATGAAAAAATAGAACAAAAATTAAATATACAAATGATAGAATGTGGATAGAGTCATATATATGCTATAAGATGAAGTTTAAATTTTATATGGTGCAGAGGGAGAATTTGGAGAAGGGGAGGCATTTAATAAAGAGAAGGTTCTGCAAAAGAGTTTGATAGTAAACCCCTAGATAAATAAGACATTTAAAATCTCCAAGCACTTTCATCTTTAGTTCTTTTAAAACGTGGTTTTGGTTTAACAGTATGATGAGATTTAAAGTGCCTATTGAGAGGCTGTAATTTATCCTGGAGATGCAAGTTTCTGCTTTCCTTTTAACAAGCCTTCCCCAAACATCAAGATATTGAGTAGTGACAAACAGAAATATAGTTGGTGAAATGGGCTATTTTGAATAGTTTGCCACCAAGACAATAAAAAAAAAATAGAAATTCCAGGAACTGTGAATATAGATTAACACTTTCAATAAATGTTATTTCACAAATCTTGAAAAGTTTAATTTTTGAAAAAATGATAAAAGATGCCAAACTTTTTCAAAGAATGAAAAAAAAATCAGTTGTAGCACTTGGAACAATATGTTTACATTAATATTATTTTTAAAAAAAGAAACAAAAAAACCCATATAGACTATTTGGAATATCAGCTTATCTGTTTTAGGGTTTAATTCCTATGTCTTCCAATTTCAATTTGAGGGCACATTATTTACTAATTTTTGATGAGAGAGAGGGGGTTTAACATTCCAGATGTACTGGAAACTTGAAGCATTTAGTTTCCTAGAAGTGATAGGTAAGCCTAAGGGTCATGACTCCTGACTCAGCCACTTTCTCTGGTAGACTAGGCTTCCTTTTTATACATACAGACTTGTTCTCCACAGGATACCTTATTGTCAAGGATTTGGGCCAGTCTAGTTGCAAATGACCCCGTAGAACAGAGCTATGTGATTTCTCTGTTGTCTGGTAGGTCTCACCTATTAAGAAAAGCTTTCTCTATCCCAGTCTGTTTCCTCTTTAATTGATTTCTTCTTTTACTTGTAGTTTGGTCCTCTTGGACTTCCCTAAATAACCCTTTAGCCTCCATAGTAGTGTTTATATACTCTCCAAATACTTGAGATTGTTATCTTGCTTCCTGTTCTTTGTCATGTAACTAAGGTCCTTGTGAGCAGTTGAGAAGCCACAGAACTTTGTTGAACAGATAGATAGATACCTGAGGAAATAAGTTAAGGAAAATAATATGATTATGATCTATTAGTTTACATCAGACTTATATGGAAAGAATTTATATCTAAAATGTTCCCATAGAATACTTAATTTTTAATGGACTTTAAATTAAAAAAAAAAAAAAGGTTTTATCTGTATTCCTTGATTCCACTCTGGGTTGATATTCTTTGATTTCTATTAACTCATGTATAGGTCATTTTATTTTGTCCTCTGGATAAGGTATGACTGGATTTATTTCTGTTGCCAGGAATCAATATATTATTCAGTTTCCTAAGTACACTTTTAGATGTCTTTCAGGAGTAGAAACAAATTAACATACATTTTTATTAGGTGCTGTATCTATTTAATTGACTGTCAAACTGATGGGAAGTTAGGAAGCCATCCAGAGAAGAGGTCCATCTTCCTAACCCAATGTGTGAGTACACATTAGGTGGGTTTGCCCTGTCAGTGGATGCCTTAAGAAAACACTAATAGTTTCCAGCTGGGTGGAAAATCACAACCTTTGGGGTCTGACAAAACTAGCAGATTTGAATTTGAAAGCAGAGCTAATGCTCCCATTTTATTTTTTACCACTCGCCCATAAATGATTATTTTCCAATATGTCAGCCTCATTTGGTGGCCAGTGGTCTGAAAGTGAAAGTGGAACAAGCAAGCGGAGAAATCTGGACATTAGTGAGTCCGCCCATTCAAGCTGGTGTGCCACTTTGTGGAAGGGTCTACCCTAAGATCAGGGGGGTCCTAATGACCATTCATCAATGCTCGTTGACTGATCATTGAGTGCCTTCTCATTCAGTTTATCAAGTCTTGCACATAAAAAGTCAGAATAAGCCTTATTCAGCTTTGTTAAAGCCAACTAGGAGTAAAATGCTCCATTTGAACCCATTTTGCCCTTGTTTTTTCACTTTGTTAATGCAGCCTTGCTTAAATGAGTGCCTTTATTGGGTCGGTTAGAATATCTGAAACTATTAATTCTCTTGTATTGAATAGCTGGTGGCAGGCCAGAGCAGATGGGGTAGAAAAGTATTTGGTTGGGTGTATTGCTTTCAATTAGGATCAATGAGGTTTCAGCTCCTTTGAATTAACTCACTTAATACCCACTGTGTGAAGTCACAATGTATCACAACAGCCTGCTAGAAGCAGAGAGGAAAGTTGAGAAGACCTGCAGAAAAGCTTTGAGTCAAAATCTAACTTCACTGTTAGGGAGAGCTTTCATTAACTACAGATGCATTTCAGTAGACTTGTGGTCCCTGTTGGCAAGTCAGGTTTGAACAAAAGATAATCTGTACTTTAAAGCTAGAATGTTTTGGAAATAAATGAAAAATACCCTGGAGTAATACAGTACACAATCCTGCCTTTCTAGTATATGATATAAATCTATTGTAGTAAACTGGTTTGTGTGTATTTTTGAACAGAGACCAATTTGATGCAGTTGGCTACTTGTTTTCAAATATGGAGAATGTGAAAAATGGTTAACAAAAAAAGACTAGTCAGTTAAAAACAAACATCTGCTTAAAAAAAAAAGTCTAAAGGTAGACATTCTTGATGCAAAGAATTCTTGAATTGACAGAATTATTTATAATGAAGGAATAG
>NC_067398.1:575261659-575321659 GCF_016432865.1 Antechinus flavipes | reverse complement strand
AGCAGATCTGATACTTGGCTATTTTTGACACCCATCTGCACTTTAAAAACTATCCTATAGGGTCTCAGTCTGTTCACAGAATATTTTGGCTCTTTAATATATATATATATGTGTATGTGTTTTATATGTGTGTGTATATACACACGTAGTATATATATGTGCGTGTGTATACATAAAGACTACGTATATAGTTTATGTATATATATGTGTGTACATGCATATATGTGTATATATGCAATATTAGCCATCTGGGGCAGATTTTAAAATAAACACATTATGTGCAGAAGATTAAAAAGGATATGTTTTATGTAATCTGATATTATGTCATTGCTTTTTTGTTAGATTACATTATTTATATTTCAAAGAATCTTTAGTAGTTAAGGTGTCAGAACTGGTTCCTAGTTGTCTAAAACATGATGTAACAGAGATCAGATTGAGGATCTCTTTCATAAAAAGAGGGTTCCCTGGAAACAGATGTTGGCAACCTGAACTTGTTCAAAGAGTCGTCAATGTTACAATGTGACTGGCTCCTAAACCTTTAATGTTGGCAGGTCAGAAAGCCATAGTTTAGCGTTTGCTAGTTAAGAGATCAGTTAGGAAATGTAGACGTCTCTTTTGGTAAGATCATATGCACATAAAATAGACCTAGAGAAAACAAAGGTGGCAAACCAGAACCATGTGAATCTGATAAAATGTGGAGTTAAATATTTTCCTAATGGTCATTTTGCTATATTTAGGAAATGAACATCTTTTTAAAAAATTGTCTCCCCCCCCCCCCCCCCCCCTCCCGCCCCGGTGATATTTATGCCTTAGTGCTTAAAAGAAAGAAACTGTTTTACCCCTGAGAGTTTGGCTGTGTTCAGGTATAGTAGTTTACGCTAAACTTTATGAAATATTTATATATCTATCACTCTTTGTATAGTATTATCAAAGACCATATGTTGACCCACAAAATACTTCATTATAGCCTTTGGCAGTATTTAGGGCTGTTTCCTTAAAAGGACAATAAGTGATCACAGTCACTGTAACCCTGAAATAATGCTGTTCTTTCAGAAGATGGCCTGCTATTAGGTCAGACCACCCCTTCTTTAGTCCTGTTCTCCAGATGTGCTTGAAACTTTTTTTTTTAAGTTCAAGTTTCAAAAAAAAAAAAAAAGGCAGAGAGGGGAGGTTGTTTTCAAAATCTGGTTTTACTTAAGACATCTCCATCCTGGAGTGCATTTCATAAATTGCCCACATATTTTTCTTAGCAGAGAACTTAACTGGCTGTAATTTTTAACACATGGCCACATCATGTGATATTTTCAAAACACTTGCACACATAGCTTTAAGAAGGTCCCAGCAGAAACGATTCATCGTCTCACAGCCAGCCCATTTTTTTAACAGCATATCTGCATTTTCCATTTAGTAGAGCTATATATTATTAGCTTACATTTTTGGGTAGTAAAACAGTGCATTGCTGATTGTAAAACATGGACTTTATTATCTGCTGAAAATTGATTTGGCATTTATAGCCACTGTGTACTAGCCTGTTTTTCTGTTTTTAACATTAGTGCTTGCAAGTGATGATATGTTTAATGAACAAAAAACAAAATTGGTGTGGACAGGCAATTCTTGATGTCCTTGGTAACTGAACATTTGGATCATCTACCTGTGTTTGGTTTTTTTTGTTTGTTTGTTTTGGTTTTTAATAGATGTATCTAAGTGCTATTATATGATAACAACAAAATTCACAAATCTATTAGCGATTTCCTTTGTTGGTGTGCCATTATATCCAACTTACATTCTGCTCCCTAAAGTAAGCCTTCTGCCAGCTGTGAAAAGGAACTGGAGAAGCTATAAACACCCTAGACCAAATGTTGACTTTACCCCACTCTTTCCTTTATCACATGAGGTACCTTTGCTTTGTTTCAGGAAGTTAAAAGGAAAGAAAAGCTCACTTCTTACCTCTGCTTTCTCATTCCTACCCTCAACCGGTTGTTTGAAAGCCTAAATTATGATGTATGCAAAGCAGTTTCCAAAACTAAGTACTATATGAAGATTAGTCACTGTTATCTTGATGATAATATTATGGGGTTCCATGAAGAGTAACTGTAATACCTGGGATATATAATTATTCTGACAATGCCTAGGCTAAAAAACTGAGAACTTCATGAAATAACAGAAAATGTAATGAAATAAGGTACTAAGGTATTAAGTAGTAAATGCTTTTTATGTTAGACTTAAAAAAAAAAAAAAAAACCTACCATGTTAGATATCATTGAATTTTGTAATGGTACGGTCTCCTTGGTGTTTCTGAGTTGGCTATAAAATTTTATTTTATATTTCCTTAAACTTACTGTCTTTTTGTTCTCATCTAGTTCTAGACATTCATTTTTGCTACTTTTATTATAGTTTTGATGTATAGGTGTAGCTGTAGTATAACTGAACATATATTATTTGGAAGCAATTTCTGTATGGATATTAGATTTTTCATTGCTAACAGAATTAGCCATTAGTTTAAATGACTCATAACTTCAGAACAATAGAATTTCACACCTGATGAAGAAACGGGTTTATCTGGCTAGCTTTTTGAAGCAGCTGTTTGCATTAATTAATATTAATGTAAATGTACTTTCTCAGAATGTCTAGCTTAATTATGTTTTTAAATCTATAAAATTCTAGTCAGAGGAAATGGGGGAATCCTTCTGAAGTCTCGGCAGATGTATATAAACATCTCTGAATCCAGAATGCATTTTAAGTGATCTGTCTTATGGAATTTCATTATTTTTGGAGCATGAGGTCACAGGAACCATTTGAAATGGATCTTGTTACCTAAAAGTTTGAATATAAACTATTGGAATGTGCAATATGGGAATAGGTAAAGAGGGAAACTATAATTATTAAAGCTATATTTTTTTTCAAAAATGTATGGTCTTTTGGGAGCAGGAAAATGAAAGTTTCCTTATTCTGCAATTATGTCATTGATGTTAGTCTTAACCAAATGACACCTGTGATTTGACACAATGCATGGCCATCTTTAACTATTTGGATCAGTATTAATTAAACGGAAAACTTTATAGGACTTTGAAATAATAGAAAAATCTCAAGGCATCAAAATTGGAATCCATTGACTTAATAACCATATGAAACTGGAAAGGTCACAACTTTTTTTGAACATCAAGTGCCTGATTTTGAAAAAGGGGAAAACTACTGCTTGTTAGTATAGCTATATCTATGAGGAAGCATTCTATGACAGATGACAGAAGATCCATGTTTCAATGAAGGCTCTGATATTTAGTAGCTGAGAATGAATAATTTAATTTTTATTTTTAAGAATTTAATATTTCTTAGTTTTCTCACCTGTAAAATGTGGATGATGAAGTTGTTGTAGGGAACAATGTTTTATAGATTTTAGAGCATTATATAAATTATTAGTTGTTAGGACTGGTTTACTTTGTTATTGTTAGCACAATCTCATATAAATTAGAGCTATAAGTTAATTTACTCTTTTTGTATGTTTGAAATATGTCTCTCAGGTTAATAGAAGGAAATTTTGTGGGAACAGAAGACATTTATTCATTTGGTTATATTTTTAGTGTATTGATGTTCTTCAGTTGTCTTTCTCTTCATGATTTCATTTGGAGTTTTCTTAACAAAACAGACACTGGCATAGTTTGCCATTTCCATCATCTTATTGTATTGATGAAGAAATTGAGGCACCCAAGATTTAGTGATTTGCTCAGATTCACACAAATTATAACTTGTAAGTGGCTGAGGCTAGATTTGAACTAAAAAAGAATCATTTTGACTTTGGGCCCAGGAATATATTCCCTGAGTCATCTAACTGCCTTAGTGTGCTTCATAACAGAAATTCATCTCGATTTCTGAAAGCCTTCATTTCTGATGTAATTACCAGTCGAGACTTATCTTTCCCACTCAACTAGGTTAATTCTTTTGTGACCATTATTGTTTGTTTGTTTTTAAACTTTCTTTGGAAATAGCCATTATAACTAAATAGTGGCAGCATGGTACACAGAAGACTGGATTGAAATCTTTTATCTGATGAGCCATTGATTTATTCCTCTTAGGTCTCCGCTTCCTCCTATAAAATGAGGATTGGATTACATATATGGCTTCTGACACTGTACCACTCTATTCCAAACTTAAAGTTATCTATCTGAAACCATAAGTAACTAAAGGTTTTTTGAGATACTTGATAAAATTTTCTTTTCTTTACTTTTTCTCCTTGCCTTCATTTAATTGTATTCTCCAAATCTAGATATAAAGAAGGATGAAAAGAGATAATTTATTATGAAAAATTCTGTTTTTGGACACTTTTACTTTTTTACTCTTTATTTTTTCTTTTCTTCAGAGACTATTTCATGCTCTTTACCAAGTTGAAAAAATTAAGGAGATAAGAATATATTCAGAATCAAATATGTTGTTGTCACTTTGATTTGGATAATGTTTTGAGACTGTTCCTGATCTTTGTTTAAAAATATAACCTGTGGATGATGTTAAAATATTGCCTACAAAAATTAGAGACTTCTCGTAATTAACCACATTTTGATTAAGTGTTTGGTGGTTTAAGGTGAACATCATTTTAGATTTGAGTTTTTTTTTTCCCCAGATAGCTGAGATTTTAAAGTATCCACACCATCCAGTTAGTTTATCAGTGCCCTATCAATACCCTGACAGGCCTAATTGAATCGGAGGAGATGCTCAAGTTGGATTGCCTTTGGGAAATTTAACAGGGCTTTCAGTGATCCTAAGCTATTCCTTTACACACAATTCCCAACTTTTAAATGTCATCTCCTATGGCAAGTTATGTAACTGCATGATCTCAGAAGAAGAAAGATTGTACATGATCCAAAGGTAATGGGTAATGATTAGAAATAGGTCATATGAAATGATTGGAAATAGGCAGAAACATTTCCAGTGAAGACTGGTGTGGGAAAAATGCATAAAAATGTAATTGAGAACATTTATTTATGAATACAAAAGAAAAGTGAAAATGTAGCAAGAGTGAAGGATAAGAGATATTTATCCTTCATGTTGCACAGATGGCCTTTGGTACTTTTCAGAAAGATATTATTTATGAAAAACTTGTAGAAGGATTACCTCAAGGATCCATATTTACTTTGTTCCTTTTACTTGATGATTTCAAATCCTCTAAAACTTAGTACATGACCTTTGAAAGTTGCTTTGACCAAAAAGATCATTACTACTAATGGTGCCTTGGTAATGAGCTCCCCCAGACTTATGTAGGGGGCCAGTCTTTGGAGTCCATCACAAGGCCCTAGCAAAAATCTTTATAGTCTTACAATAGCTACATAACCTGTGCTCTAACTTGGAAGAGAACTCAGATTCACTAATGATGAGTTATCAGAATGAGACTTTGTTGGGGTATGGAAGGATATGGACAAAGATTGCACCACTGTGATAGATTGACATTCTCATTATTGCTTCAGGGAGTAATTAGATTGTTGAGATTGAACTATGTTGAAATAACGAATTAGCCATTTGGTTGAGAAACTTCTAAAATGATGCATCCTTCATAGATTTATTAAAGTACATCAAACATCAGTTAGCCTTTTTCATATTTAGTTCCAGTCATAATTATAGACATTGTTTGAAACAAAAGAGATAAATAGAATGAGATAATATTTAAGTTAAGTAGCATAGTGCCTGGCACATGACAGATGTATATACTTATTCTTTTTTCTTCCTTTCACTTATTTTCTTGTTTGCTGTAAAACAGGAATGTCTCATGACCTCTTTGAAGTACATGGAAGATGTATTTATACTAAATGGCCCAGGACTACTATGATTTTTATGTTCTATATCTTAGCTTTGGTAATTTTCCCACTCTCCTTTGCTATGGGTCACTAATCATCTCTTCATATTAATGTGATTGCCTGTTGCAATGCTCTCTTTTTAAAATTAAACTTAAAATCTTCTGTTTGGCATCCAGCATTCAGGGATTGCATGGTCCCTACTTTGATGACTAGCAACTTTTTTTTTTTTTTGGGGGGTGGGGAGGGCTTCCTGTTTCTAGATCATGTTCTAGGTAATTGAAATTGTCATCCAGGGAAGTTCTGAATAGGTGAGGTATTAGTTTATTCTTTCATGAGAGCCTTTTATTATTACTCTGAATTTCACAGGGGAAGCTTCTTATAAAACCAGGAAGTTTTGGGGACTTGGTAATTTTTATATTCTTTGTTTAATTACTAACTCTGGGGTATTAAGCAAATACCTTTTTCAAAGGTATTTTCAAAACCTTTTTTGGTGTAAAATTTTATTTTTATTTTGTGTAAAATGGGCATAATAGCTACTACTTCATTGGATTGCTGAGATCAACTGAGATTATCTGTATAAAGTGCTTTATCCTAAAATCCTATATAAATGTTACTTATTTTTATTATTGTAATATTCAAATGAGAATTTCAAGACTTCTTATCAGTGAACTGATCCACAACATTAAAAACATCATTTGTCTTAACTAATAGTTCAACATATGAATAGTGCTAACTGGTGAAAGCACCTACCTTTTCTTAGTATTAATTGTTAGGCTAGCACAAGCATCAGAGATCCATCTTTGTTGCAGCTCAACTTCAGAGGCTATATTGAGAACACATTCATCTGTGAACAAGAAAATCCTGCATCAATTCTCCCTCCACTTTGGTCTTGGCTTTAGTGTTGGATTTATAAATACTTAAGGAAGGAAGAATTAAGTAACCAATGTCATTTACTCACTTTCCCCCCAATAATTAGGACTTTTTTTTAAGACTGAGGAAAATTGCTTTAAAACGTTAATCATTTTATTTGAGAGTCAAGAGAAAGAGCAAATCTGTTACCTAGAGATAAAGCCTATATGCTATCCAATGGCTGTTTACGTACAAACCTAAGTACTTTTTCATGCTTACATGTTTATCTTGATATTATTCTTTTAAAAACCTAGTTGTAAAACTGACTGTCCTGAAAATAGTCAAATAAAATGGTACCTAGAAGAAAACTATTAAATTTTGATTTAAACATTCTATATTCTTCTCAATGGATGGATGTTTCTTACTTTGCATCTCTCTCACTGAGAAAAAAAGATTGATGAATAGATTTTTCCCTCCTAGTACCCACTTCTTTATAATAAGTAAGCAGCACCATTATCTTGCTAATTATTCTACACAGGCTGATTTTGAAAACTTTTGAGAAAAGATTTCTAGTACAATTTCATCCAATGCATGATATATACGACCACAGATTTAGGGTTGACAGGTACTTTTTTTTTTTTTTTTTTTTTTTAAATTTAACAACCATCATAAGAAAAGAGCAGTTCCATATACAAAATAGAGCACAAAAAAGAATTATATGTGAAACTAAATTTATTTCATACCTCTTGCTTTTTCAAAAGAAGTGTATAATGAATTAAATATATTATTCAAAATTCTTCTACTTGTTTCCTTTGGAATTTCCTTTTCTTCTGTAAATTTAGGAGGAAAAAAGTTTCTATTGCTTCACTGTTACTACCCCTTGAACTTCAAATCCTCCCCCCCCCCCCATTAAAAATGGTCCAAAAATTTTAAAAAAGAACAATGTAACAAATAAGCATAGACATACAAAACAAATCCACTCAGTAATATCTGAAAAAATATTTTTCTTTTTGCACCTTGAATTCTTCACCTCTTTCTCAGGAAGTGGGTAACATTTCATTATAGGTGCTCTGGAGAATCTGTTGATTATTGTTTTGATCAGGTTTAAATCTTTTAAGCTTATTTCTTAAAATTATTAAAATTTCTGGGAAAGTACTCTCTCAAATGAACCTCTCTCTCTTCCTCTCCCACTATCTCACAGTTTAACTCAGCCATTCTCCAAGTCATGGGTAATTTTTAAATTTCCCTAACCCTAACCCTTTACTTGCTCTTCATAATCAACAACAAAATTGAAGTTTTGTTTTGTTTTGCCTATATCTATCCCCTCCTCAGTATCTCCAGTTTGTTTCTTTGTTGAGTTTGTTAAATTTTACTCTGTGTATATGTATACTCAACTCTTTTTTCTGATTTAGATAAAATAAGGTTCATTTGATACCTTTTCCTCAGCAATTCCTTTATCCTTTGTATTCTGGATAATTGCTTTTGCTTTCCATTTTCTTCTCTTAAAACCTTCAGAACAGAACTCAGTTTCCTCTTGGTCCTTTTCATCTTATTTTACTCTCATCAGTTGAAAACTTTAAGCTACACTTTGTTTCTTCTTCTATGTCAAGGAGCACTTCAACACCATATTGGACTTTCTAGTTGGTTGTTTCCAATTATAGCTCTCCCTCTCGTTTTCCCTATCTATTCCTTTTCTCTCTTTCTCTATCTTCTTCCATTATCGGTGGTAGAAATTGCTAGCTGTTATGTGGTCCTGATCTGTGCTTCTTTCTTTTCCCCAGATATTTTTTTCCCTCAGAGACTTGATTTCACTTTTAATTTCTTTTATGTATTCATATAGGCTTGGTAGACATTTTTGTTTTTCTTTGGATTTATAATAATTCTTTGCAGTGTTCAATGTTATTTGTTTACTTATTAGTTCCTGGCTTTGTTTCTTGTTTTCCTTTCATGTGTGGTGGCCAGTCTTGCTTGGTCTTGAACTGGGTCATCTCAGTTCCCATGATCACTCTGCCTTCTAAATTTTTCTGTGATATTAGCTTTAGACCTCCTCTGTCCTTGCAGTTCAGAATTGTGATGTTCAGAACTCTCTGTGGAGTTTCTAGTCTGAGTGGGATATTAAGCCCTTGAGTTTTCCAATCTTAGGTGCTGCCATGACAAAACTGTGGTTGCTTCTAAGAGCTGTGGGTTTCTGTCCATCCTGAGGTACCTCATGGGAGCTCTCTTCTCCTCCTTCAGCTATCTGATACAGGACCTTGCAGATTATAGGTCTCATTGATCCATCATCAAGATGCTTTGGTTTGTTTCCCTGTGCTGGATTTTTGAGGGGCCCTTTTCCTCATAACCATCTAGATTACTTCTCATGTAGTTCAGGGATAGATGTTGACCATACTGTGGTTTTAGTGGATTTCCTGATGGTTATTTGACCTGGTAATATTTTTAGTTTTTTGCTGGAGTGGGTTTAAGAGGTAGGTTGTATACCTTTTTTGTTTAGGAAAAGCCTTATATGCCATATATTTTCTTTTTAATAAAAGACATTCCCACAATTGTTTATTTTTCCTCTTTATATATAATTTTTTAATTAATTAAATTAATGATTAATTCTTCTCTTTCTTCCTGCCCTGCCCCCCTCTGCCCAGCAAGAAAAATAAAATCCTCTGTTATAAATGTTAACATTCCCTTATTGGCCATGATTTTTTTTTTTTTTTTTTTTAAGTATAGCTCAGTCTGCACTCATGTTATTCACTTCTCCTTTAGGAGATATAACATGTTCAAGTATTACTCCTGTGGAAATATGGCCATTTTGGTTTTCAGAGTTAAGATTTAAGGATTATCTTTATAGTACTGATATTTATTGTATACCTTGTTCTTCCATTTATGATTTCTTAATTCTGTATTAGTTCATTAAGGCTTCCTAGGTTCTTCTGAAACCATTCCCTTTATCATTTCTTACAATATAATATTCCATCACATTCACTTATTCAGCCATTTCCCAGTTCTGGGGCACCATTTCAGCCTCCAGTTCTTTGTCAGTGCTAATAAAGGTCTCTTAAATATTTTTGTTCATATGGATCTTCTTTCTTTGATCTTTTTGGCATTCAGAAAATGGACTAGTATTATTAGAACAAAGACTGTGTCCAGTTTCATCATTTGTTTCCAAATTTATGTCTATGGACATGTCAGCTTTAACTAGCAACTTTTGTATCTGGGGGAAGTAGAACTAGTGAAACTAAATGTTAATAGAGATTAAGTCCATTTGGAGAGTACTGGGAGGAGCATTTTTAGGTTTCTTAGCTTCTGGCAGAGCAAGAGCCACCCTTGTTACCAGATGAGCTAGATGAGTAAGGAGAAAATGCTATCCTTCCACTCCACTTCCACTCAGGGCATGGCTATTTGTGCCTGCTAAATTTCTGGTTTACAAAGCCCTAGTTATGGCTCACATAAGCATGCACCTGATATGTCAGGATTCCCCAAAGAGTGTATGGATGTGTAAAGAGAGGGAAAAGTGATCCTCATCTATAATAGATTATTAAATACGTCAGAGAGATGCAAAGCAGCCATATTCACAACAAAGAAGCATCAATGTATATATATATATACTTCTTGAACACAGGAAAAATAACTAACTGGACCATAAATATTTGTACTTTTAAAACTTTCAGATTTTTGCAAGTTTTGCAAATTTGAAGGTACTTCCTCTGTTTCTCTCAACTCTTATAAAATGAAGTACAAGGGTCAAGTTCTAATCTGTTACCTTCCCTTCTTTGGAAGGGATTTTTTTTGTGTGTGAGCACTCAGTATTTTGTCATTGCTTTGTTACTCAGGGTACCTCCCCATACCCTTGGATAATTGATTGATTTGGTACTTATTTTAGAAAGAATATCCAAACTTATTTGTGGAAGAGTTGAGCTCTGTAACCAGATCTAAAATTAAGTGTTTTAGTAGTCCTAGAAAAAAAAAATTAACCTATCTTCTCATCTATTTACATGATGTTTTTGGATGTCATTAGTTAACCTGTTCTTTCTTCCTTATTCCTTTTTGGGGTTGCACACTTCAAACTTTGGAGTTTCCTCTAATCATATTTATAGATTATCTTTCCACAACCCTATTAAAATTTAAGCAACCCAGCTTTAGTTTAGCCCTGTTATAATGTTAGATCTTTTTAAGCATTACTTAGAAAAAATTAAGGCTTAAATTTTGGTTATCAAAGAGTAGATCTACAATATATTATGTTTTCATATTAAAAATTATCCTAAAGTTGGAACCAATGAATGATTTTAGATAAATTGTGACTATGCTTGACCTCTGTCACTCCACCATTCTCCTTGAATGGATTTTTTTTTTTCAATTATAATTTAACAGCTAAATGTGCTACACAATTAGCTGGCTAGCTTTGAGGGGAAAAGGGGGGAGCAAATAAGATGATATCATTCTGCATAAATCAGACATTTTCATGTGGCAAGTGAAGGAAGAAAGACAAAGGTTTTGAAAGTCTAAATTTCAGGTTTGTGTGTGTGTATGTATGTGTTTATACACATACATTGTTTGTTACACATACACACAAAAAGATATGGCTGTTAGTAAGGAGGCTTACTAAAAGAAAATGTTATTAGATGCTGTATGTGAAATGGAAAATAAAAGGGTATTTTCTTAGGTATGGCTAGTTAGGCCCTCTGGTAATAAAGTCAGATTTTGAAGACTGGAACTAAATTGAATGGGAATAATTAACAAATGATGATATTGACCAGAACTCTGGAAATACTATTTTTATCCTAGTAAGTTACCTTGAATCAAAGATTGTATTTCAGTAAATTTCGAGTATTTATTTATGTGCTGACAGTTAGGGTGTGTTTAATCTAATGAGTCTAGAAATCAACCTTATTTCTTCATTATGAAAAGTGATAATTTATAATTTTCTTCTTTTTCATTACTTCTCCACCCTCCCATCCCATAATGAACCAATCTTGTGGATTCTAGCAGTCTTCATCATTGAAATTGTCACTACTTTATTTCAAGTCCTTATTACTTCTCACATCAGTGGTTATTATAATAAATTTACTAACTGTTCTCTTCAGTTCCTCTGTCTGCCTTCTCCTTTCTATCTTTTACAGTTGTCTAAATAATCATCCCAACCATTTTGTTGTTCTTCAGTTGTTTCAATTCTGTCTTACTCTTTGTAACCCCTACTTGGTGTTTTCCTGGCAAAAATATTGGGGTAGTTCGCCATTTCCTTCTCCAACTGATTTTACAGATGAGGAAACTGAGGCAAACAGGGTTAAGGGACTTAACACAGAAGCTATTATAATTTTCACCCAAGAAAATTCAGTGACTCTGTTGACTATAATATAAATGCAAGGATCCTTGGCAGACCCTTAATTTCCAAATTTAGCTTCCTTCAGACACTATAATCTTGCCAAACTGGACTACTAGCTGTTCTTTTATCTCCTTCAGTCTATTCTTCCTCTGTTTTACTTTAGGCATATCCCCATGCCTGGAACATGTTCCTTCCATAATTCTTAGTTTTGAAATTCTTTCCTTCAAGGTCTCAGGCATCATGAAAGCTTGTTTGAGCTCAGCCCAAATTAAAAGTGATCCTCACTTCCCTCATGGCCCCTTTTCTCATGGAACTTGGGATTGTTCCTTCATCGTTATCATAATGAACTTTGTATCTTGTTAATTTGTGTCCACATGAATCTCCCCTATGCATGCAATACTGTGTAAGCCTCATTTTTCATTCTTGTATCCTGTGACTCTTATCTTTTGATCTCATTTGCATAAAATAGATTCTAGATAACTATTTTGTAGAATTGAATCCAACTCTGCATTTGCTTTAATATAATATTTGCTCTATAATCCCCCTTCCATGGTGTAATGGAAAATATTCTTGGCTCTAATTCAGTCTATTTTCTCTTCTTTAACTTTACCTGCTTCTGTGAAATTCCTATATTAAAGAAGGTCTATTTCTGGTGTATTATTCAGGATTAGATAGTAAATTGCTTGTTTTGTAATATTAACTATTGCCAAAGAAAAAACAATTTTAAATGACTTAGTTATTTTAAAACTATTAACTAGATTGGCTCTCATTCAAATTTTAATGGATTGGGAAAATATCTTTGCCTCACTTAGTGGAGGGTCTTGAATAGTTATAAAATACAGAGATGTTGCAAGAGATGAAGGATTTCCAATAAAGAATACTTTCTGCATCATCTGGAAGTTATTTGTAAAACCTATAGATTTGGGAAGTGAGGCAACATGGCATATTGAAAAAATACTATCCTTGGCTCCATGGTGTCTTGGCTTCAAGTCCTGCCTTTTGACTATGGGAAAACCTTTGTTGTCTATAAGGACAGAATGGAACTTCACAAAGATCTGAGTTCAAACCCAGCCTTAGATGTATACTGGTTGTATGACCATGGACAAATCAATCAACTCTCTGTCTTTCTCAGTACCATGCTTGGCACATAGTAGCCACAATATAAATTCCTGCTGCTATTATTGTTGTTATTATTACTTTTTTATTGCCTTAGAAAATTATTTAAGACTCAGTGTTATAAATGAGCTACTGAGCTACATTAGTGTAGTATCTCTATGGGAAGTTCCTGTATCTATGAAATCACTAGTCCTAAGACTGTTTTTTATATCCCTCCACTCCAAAAATTTTTTTTTGAAAATTAGTAAAATGCTTTAAAAAGCTTAATTCATCAATTTATTTTGAATCCAGTTCACTGACCTGTTTTGAAGAAAAGTACTGGTAGAAGATTTTTATCAGTTTCTTCATACCGTTTTAAAGAGAGCATCATCTTAGATCTGGAATATTCAAACCTGAATTTCTAAACCTTGAATACGGCTGGGATGATAAGAATGTTGGTAGTGACCATCATTCTTTATTAACCTTTTAACAGATCACTGGAATCCTCCTTAGAAAGGAGAAGGTTGTTGTATAAATTACATTTAATAACATGACTTGATATATTTTTATTATATATTGTATATAATATACATATATTTTAAACAACCAGTATTACCTTTGTAAATCATTTAAATAAAAATTTTCATTTTCTGCAAAAATTGGCAAGTCTGCCTGTGCCTGAATTCTTAAGAAATTGCATTATTTTTTTACTATAAGTTTTTAGGGTAATGGACAAGCTGCTGGCATATCAAGTATTTCATAATCTGTAGGCTGTCTTTCCAGGTTAATTTATCTTCACACATACTTTCCTACAACTAGGCTGTCTCCTTTTGGAGTTTGTCTCCCAAACATAGTATTCAATTCCCTACCTATGCCTTTGCACATACTATTTCCCCATCCTTGTAATAGTCTTTCTTTTGCAAGTCTTAGAACCCTATTTTCCTTCAAGACTCAGCTCAAATGCTAACTTTGAGAAGTCTTTTCCTGACTTCCCTTTTCCTTAGTACCATTCTCCCCCTTCACATTATATTCCTTTTACATATGTCCTGTATTTATTTATCTGTGAATATATTGCCTCCTCTTGAGAAATCCGAGTTTCTTGAGTTCAAGGACTATTTCAGTCTCATATTTGTACTCCTGTGCTTAGCCTGATGCTTAGTGCATAGTAGTAGGTACTTAATAAATACTTGTTGGTTAAACAAAAAAGGTGTCATGGTAGAATGGAAAGCACGCTAATTCAGATCCTGCCTCAAATGTTGATTACATCTGTGACATTAGGCAAATTACAGCCTTCTTGGACCTCAGATTTCTCATCTGTAAAATGAGGTAGCAGGATTAGGTGACCTTTGAAGCTCTGTTTTCCTGCTTTAAATTTATGATCCTATTGATTGATGGTTTTCTTCAACTATACATATCTGTTACTTCATCATGAGCCCATATTGAAAGTTATACTCCAAAAGTCTTACTGCAGCTGCTATTGTTTATTTGATTCATTGTTTCCAACTTTTTCTGACCCCATTTGAGGTTTTCTTGGCAAAAATACTGGACTGGTTTGCCATTTCCTTCTCCAGTTCATTTTACAAATGAGGAAACTGGGGCAAACAGGATTAAATGACTTGCCTAGGGTCACCCCACTAGTAAGTGTTTGAAGCCAAATTTTAACTCGGCTCCTCTTGACTCCAGGATAGTCACTCTATCCACTGTAACTTTTGTTATTGGCTGCATAATTTTGAATGAAATATACATTCACATACTTTATAGATAATTGTTTTGATCCTCAATTTCTTAATAATAGCAACCAGGCTTTTTTAAAAAAATCTAGTCTTTGGGGGAAATAATTCTCTTTTTTTAAATCTCCTTACCATAAAATTTGAAAGATGCATCTGATAATTTAAGCGTAATTAAGAACATTTTCCCCCTATAACCTTCCCAGAAGTCTTATTTCTTAGTTATTATATGTCTTTTGTTGTTATCTTTTATGCTGGTAGCCCTTCAGTAAGCATAGTCTGACATGCTTTGTGGCCTTTACCTTGTGTGATAAAATAGATGGAAAGGATTCTTGAAACCATCTGGTGAAGATGAGCAACCCTAGAGGACTGTGCTTTGGGAGAAAGTGACTGAATGCTAAGATATGTGGAAGTCTAGGGATACAAGCAGGGGACTTTTTTTTTTTTTTTAAGAGCATGAACATTAATACATCTTTTTGAGGTTTGATGGGACATGTACTGCCTACTGTTCCATATGGTGCTTATGATAGCGTGGCATATTAGCATGCTGCAGGTTCATAATGTATTCAGGGGGAGAAGCCATCACTTGCATACCAATTGAGGCGTTCTCTCTTTGAGATCTGCTTGTGAATTTCAATGTTGTTTATGTCTTCTTCTAAGCTGTGACTGAACAGTGTATTTCCGCTATGAGAAATAAGAGAAAGGGATAAGACAGAGATGGGGGGGGGGGGGGAGGGAGAAAGGGAGAGATGGAGAGGGAGACAGAGAGATATGGAAGGGGGGAGAGAGACACAGAGACAGACAGGAAGGGAGAGTGAGAGAGAGTCAGAGGAGGAGAGGAGGAGGAGGAGGAGAGAGAGAGAGACAGACAGACAGACAGACACAGAGACAAACAGGAAGAGGGGGGAGAGAGAGAGAGACAGAGACAGTGAAACAGATAGGAAGGGAAGGAGAAAGACAAGGAGGGGAGGGGGGAAAGAAACAAAAAGGAGCGGGGAGGGAGGAAGAAAGAAGGGGTGGACAGAGGGAAGAAAGGAGAAGAGAAGGGAGGAAGAGAGACAGACAGACACACACACACACACACACACAGAGACAGGAAGGGAGGGGGAGAGAGAGAAGGAGGAGGAAGAGAGAGAGACAGAAAGGAAGGGGGGAAGAAAGAAAAGTAGGGGAGAGAGAGAGAGAGAGAGAGAGAAAGAGAGAGAGAGAGAGAGAATTTAAAAGTAGTTTTGTGTGTATATTTTGATTAAGAAATAAATTTTATTTTAATCTCCCTGCCTCCTGATGTGTTATTTATCACAGTCTACCATTTATTATATGTGGCTCAGTGGATAAAGTGCTTGACTTGGAGTTAGGAAGAATTGAGTTCAGATCTGCCCTTAAAAATTCACTAGCTGTGTAATGCCAGAAAACTCACTTAATATTTGTTTTTGTCTCAGTTTCCTGATCTAAAAATGGGGATGATCATAATAGCATCTACTTCCCAGAGTTATTGTGAGGATCAAATAAGGTGATAATTGTAAAGCACTTTGCAAAGTTTCAAGCAATTATATTCTTGTTGTCATCATTTTCATCCTCCCTAGATCAAAAGTCCCTTGGGGCCTATAGGTGTCACAATAGATAGAATACCAATTTTAGAGTTAAGAAAACATGAGTTCAAATCTTGTTTCAGATTTTTTTATAATAATAGTTTTTTTATTTTCAAAAGTATATGCAAAGAGTTTTCAACATTTAGCTTTGCAAAACTTTGTGTTCCAAATCTCCCCCTTCCCCTTCCCTCCAGGTCTCCTCCAGAGAGCAAATAATTCAACATATATTGGACATGTATAATTACAGTTATCATGGTGTACAAGAAAAATCAGATGAAAAAGGGAAAAAAAGTAAGAAAGAAAATAAAAACCAAACAAGCAAGCAACAACAAAAAAGGTGAATACAGATGGCTCTTTCCATCACAAGTTTATTGGAATTGGCCTGCATCACCTCAATGTTGAAAAATTGCTTCAAATTCTTAACATTCATGTGAACCTGACAAAATCACTTAACGTCTTTTATCCTTGCTTTCTACTCTATAAAAACTGTATAAAAACGAGGATAATGATACCTATTTCATGGAATTTTGTAAGAGTCAAATGATAAACTACGTAAGGCATTTAGTTGTTATTATTAAGGGCAGCATCTATGTCTCAGTGATCTTTGTCATTTTTGCATCAATTATGAGCAGCAAAAAGTCAGTTGTGAGTTTTAAGAAATGACTTTTGAATTTATATAATATCCTTTGTGGTCGATTATGTGAGGTACATAAGGTAAACTATTATTCTGGGGGATAAAAATTTGTTGGGGATAGAGGGACTGTTGCTTTGTTTTCCATTTTGTTTTTCTATCCATCCTAGGGCCTACCACAGTCACCCATACATTATAATAGGAGGTTGCTCATGGGAGAGAAAAAATATTTATATGTTCCAGGCACTATATATACTATATATATACTAAATACTTTATAGGTATTATCTCATTTGTTCCTTACAACAACTCTGCAATATAGATGCTATTATCATCCTCATTTTACAGTTGAGGAAACTAAGGCAGAGAAAGTAAGTGACTTATATAGGATTACACAGTAGATAGAGGGAGACCTGAAATCAAATCTGTGCACAGACAACTTAGACTTATGTTCTCTGTCTCAGTTTACTAAAATGAGGGTAATAATAGCACTCACCTTCCAGGATTGTTGTGAAGCACAGATGAGATAATAATTATAAAGTGGCATATAGTAAACACTATATAAATTAAGTGTCCAAGGCTTGATTTGAACTCATTTCTTTCTAATTCCGGTCCTACAATTTCTTATTCACTGTGCTTTCTGTCTTGACGGAAGCTAATAATAGAAATGTTTACTGAATGAATGAATAAAACAATGAATGAATGAAAGTTCATTTTACCAATAATAACACTAAGAAAGGTAAAAATAACTTAGCCTAAAATTTCTAGCTATTAGTTGCTACCATAGAGATGATCATAACCTTGATTTCACTCTTACCTGTGAGTGCTCTCCTTCACCTGGGATTTTGTCATTCCTACTTTTGTCATTTGCCTGCTTTTCTTTTTTCTTTTCATTTTTTTCTTTGTACCTTACTTGTGCAAACTTCCTCCCTGTGACCTCTAGTCCCGTCATTCTTGTCCTGACATTCTCTCTTCTTTTTTCTCATTTTTTCTTTTTTGAGTATCTTTATCCAGTTGTTAAATTGTTCATCTGTATATTGTCTTCAACTCTTAAATCCCTTGACCTTTTGTCTTATCACTGCTTTATGCTTTGCCAAGTCTTAAATCTGGATTATCCCCATTATCTGTCTTGTCTTGCCTAACCCCCATGGGGTTTGAATGCTGGGGAGGAAATCATTCAACCTTACCAACTGGGTGTACTAAAAATTTATGAGATCTCATTTCATTGGACCCTCATTGTTGCATATAGTGCTTCCTTTTATTCTTTCCTAATTGACTCTTCACAGGGAGAATCTTCCAACTTTCCTTTTCTTCTCCATATTCCTAGACCACCCATTCCTTAATTTTTACTTTAAAATCCATCATTTGTGAACTTCCTCTTCTCTGTGGACTTTGATCATTTCCTCTCTCCTTTTTCCTAGTCTGTGACCAAGACTATGTCAGTCACCTTGCCAAAACCAGTTTCCACTTTTGTCCTTCAGTCCCTTTTCTTTTGTCCCTTTGATCATTGTTTCTTCTCTCTCATTCTCTAATCTTCAATCTCTCCTAAATGTCTTTCTGTTCTTGTTACTTCCAAACATGCTAAAGTGTCCCCCATACTTTGAAAATAACAAAAAAAAGACATTTCATTTGATCTTGTCATCCCCTGAAGATCTTAAAGTTCTCTTTCTTTCACAAACAAGGTACTTCTCTCCATTTCTTCCTCTTCCTTTCTACGTCTTTACAATCTGGCATCTAACTTCACCCTAAACTTAAAATCCTTTCTCCAAAATGACTAACAATAGTCTCTTAATTTTTAAAATAACCTCTTCTCAGACTTCATCCTGCTTGACTTTTTCAGCATCTGATAACTATTCCATCATTACCTCCATGATATAATGCTCTCCCTGTGTTAACTTTGCCACCTTAGTTCTCCTCTTATTTGTCTTTTTTCAGTCTCCTTTGCTGGATCATCTGTAGATACCCTTCCTTCCAAAAGTAAGTATCTCTTGAGATTTATTTTTGGGATTTGTTCATTAATGCCCATGAATTCACTTATGAGCTTTATGCAAGTAATTGCTGGATGTATATACCTTACATTGTCACATCAGTGTTACATCAGCACTTTTCTCTGCAACATGTAGTCTCACTTATCTGAGGCATTGAAAGTTAAGTGACTCATCTGGAGCAGGTGTCAGAAGGAGGACCTTAATTAGCCCCCCCTCCCCCAGCCCCCTGCAGTCTGGATAGCTTTTTGAATCCTATGCCAGGCTGCTGCTTTGAATGCAGTAAGTGCTTTGTAATCACTTATTGAATAGTTTGTATTCTGATTCCAATTTTTTTTTTTCTCCTATACTGCACTGTATAGGAAATAATAACTGAATGAATGAAAATTTATTTATTAAGTGCTCATTATATACCAAGTGCAATATTAAGCACTGGGGATTAAAATACAACGAGTCTCTATTTTTGGGGGGATCATATTGTAATTTAGAGCGACAACAGTTAAAGAAGGACTCAGATTAAAGGGCCTATTATAACAAGGCCCAGGGCTCCTTAAGGGACATATGTAGATCATAAGACAATACCTAAGGAGGTACATAAGGTAAGGCCAGGTAAGCCAGAGTTGTGTGGTGGCAAGGGATAGGACTGGGAGATCCTTCATTTTCCTGGAAAGATTATAGTTAGCAGGGAGGTGCAGGGTGGCAACTAAGTTCTGTACACAGGGCCTATGACTTCAAATATTTACTAGCTATGTGATTCTGGGCAAGTCACTTAATCCCTGTCTTCTTCAACTGCTAATATGAAATAATAATAGTAATAATAATTCCTCCCAGGATAGTGTGAGTGTGAGATATTTGTAAAATGCTTAGAACAGTTGCTGGCACATAGTAGGAACTTAAAACATGCTTATTTCCTTCCTTCCCTTGTGCTTCTCAATTTATCCAATTAGGGACTTTAAAAGGCCTTAAAAAGGGATTTTGGGTTTCTTATTCCAGGTGTGGGAATTGGGGAGTAGAAAGGGAAATATGTCCAGCCAAGAGAGGGAGAAGGAACTTGAGTATTGGTAAGAAGGTTGGGAGATGTGTTCTTGGTATCACTTGCACTGCTGGGCTCTTCCCTCCTCTCTGAATCCCATCATTGAGATATTAGAAGGTTGGGTCAGAGGAGAAAATCACTCCAAAGGTACATGTTGTTAAAATGCTATTTGAAATCCATTTCTTTTCTAGGCTCACTAATTTTTTTAAAAAACGAAAACAGCCAAAATAAAGTTGTTAAATGCCAGGTATTTGGTGTCTTTTTTATAACACAAAAAGACCAAAAATATATGGATAGTATTCATGTTTAATGAAATACCTTATACATTGCCCATATCTTTGCCAGATACATATAACTGATAATTTAGAACTTTGCTTAAAGGTTACATTTTCTTCGGTTTGTTAAAGACTTATAATTCATTAATGTCTTCACCAGATCACCAAGATCATATGTTCCCCAATAATTTAAGACCTTACTTTGAGAGTAGCCATTACCAGTCATCCTGATCCTGGATATCTCTTTTAGCCATTTTATTCTGGTCTTCAAGTAGAAGGCATGTAGTCCTACCTGAGTTTTTAATTTTTTTTAGAATCATTAAAGTTTGATAGGCCTTGTCTGGGAGTCATGGTGTCATGGTACTTTCTAGAATCTAGTTCCCTTTCACACTATGCTTAGGCAACAGGGTTCTTAACTTTTAGAAAATTTACTGCCAAGTTTTTTGGCACAATGACTAAAACCATTAACTGGAGATGTTTGTGTAAGCATTGATTTTGGACAAGTTAATTGATGGCTATAGTAATTTTTTTTGAATAATTTTTTATTGATAGAACGCATGCCAGGGTAATTTTTTACAGCATTATCCCTTGCATTCATTTCTGTTCCGATTTTCCCCCTCCCTCCCTTCACTCCTTCCCCCAGATGGCAAGAGTCCTTTACATGTTGAATGGGTTGCAGTATATCCTAGATACAATATATGTGTGCAGAACCAAACAGTTTTCTTGTTGCACAGGGAGAATTGAATTCAAAAGGTATAAATAACCCGGGAGGAAAAACATAAATGCAAGCAGTTTATATTCATTTCCAGTGTTCTTTCTCTGGGTGTAGCTGCTTCTGTCCATCTTTGATCAATTAAGGCTCTCTTTATTGAAGAGGTCCACTTCCATCAGAATACATCCTCAAACAATATTATTGTTGAGGTATATAATGATCTCCCGGTTCTGCTCATTTCACTCAGCATCAGTTCATGTAAGTCTCGCCAGTCCTCTCTCTATTCATCCTGCTGGTCATTCCTTACAGAACAATAATATTCCATAACGTTCATATACCACAATTTACTCAACCATTCTCCAATTGATGGTCATCCTTTCATTTTCCAGCTTCTAGCCACTACAAACAGGGCTGCCACAAACATTTTGGCACATACAGGTCCCTTTCCTTTCTTTAGTATCTCTTTGGGGTATAAGCCCAGTAGAAACACTGCTGGATCAAAGGGTATGCACAGCTTGATAACTTTTTGAACATAGTTCCAAATTGCTCTCCAGAATGGCTGGATGTGTTCACAATTCCACCAACAATGTATCAGTGTCCCTGTTTTCCCACATCCCCTCCAACATTCCCCATTATCTTTCCCTGTCATTCTAGCCAATCTGACAGGTGTGTAGTGGTATCTCAGAGTTGTCTTAATTTGCATTTCTCTGATTAATAATGATTTGGAGCATATTTTCATATGTCTATAAATAGTTTCAATTTCTTCATCTGAGAATTGTCTGTTCATATCCTTTGACCATTTATCAATTGGAGAATGGTTTGATTTCTTATAGATTAGGGTCAGTTCTCTATATATTTTGGAAATGAGGCCTTTATCAGAACCTTTGATTGTAAAAATGTTTTCCCAGTTTATTGTTTCCCTTCTAATCTTGTTTGCATTTGTTTTGTTTGTACAAAAACTTTTCAGTTTGATATAATCAAAATTTTCTATGTTGTGGTCAATAGTGATCTCTAGTTCTTCTTTGGTCATAAATTCCTCCCTCTTCCACAGGTCTGACAGGTAAACTATTCTATGCTCTTCCAATCTATTTATCATCTCATTCTTTATGCCTAGATCATGAACCCATTTTGACCTTATCTTGGTGTACGGTGTTAAGTGTGGGTCAATGCCTAGTTTCTGGATGGCTATAGTAATTTTAAAAAAACTTAAAAAGATTAGTTATATTTCAAAATTACAAAATTCTTTGGTTTTAATTCAAGGAATTTTGCACTTAATTTCTGAATTATAAAAAGATGACATTGGAAGACACATGGACAACAAATTATGGCAGAAATGTTTGGGAAAATGAAGGTATTTTTGTGTTTTCTCAGAAGACAATTCTTCAGCTAGTTTCATTTAGCCTATAAGGCACTGATTAGTTTGTCAAATCTCCTCAAGAATATCAGTGTTGCTAAGGCATCATAATACCTAAATAGAGATTCAGATGACTGTAGTCTGGGACACTATTTTACTGAATGCATATTTATGCTTAGTTATTCAGTTACATTCTCTGGCTGGGTTCTCTCCCCTCCCCCCTCCCCCCACTTCTTTTATTTTGAAGGGTTTTGTTCTTTCCCCATTTAAATCAGTAGATTGGTTTTTACTTTTTTCTCCCTAAAACATTCAGAAAAAAGCAAATAGAACTGAATAGGAATGTGGAGGAGACAGTGTGGGTAATTCAAGCAAGTTTAGTCAGCACTTGGGAGATTCTTGAAATGTTTCTTGATGTCCTACAGAACTGTTAACATCTGCACATCTTATGAGAGGAGTCACATTTATTCCAGCTGTATTCCAGCTAAAATATAAGGAAGGAGAAGAAGAGGGAAGGTTGGGGAGGGTGTTAAGGGTAGCGAGGAGGAAATCACTGTTAAGAATGAAGCAGCTGGCTTCCAGTTACAAAGATTTATCATTTTCTTTAGTTACAGACCCAGGGTAAGCTCCAGTTGGGTTCTTTACTGCAGTATCTTTTTGAAGTGACAGGTTTGCAAGGCTTCAGAATAATTCAGAGGCAGTAGTTACCTCCTTGTAAAATAATCTTGGTGAATTAAAAAGAAGAAAAACCAGAGTCATCTCATGAGATAATGCCCTTCATTAGTAGTATTTGGGTCAAGCATGACACCTGCATCAGGCATCAAAACTTGATGCTGTATACTATAATGTCAGATGCATTTTTTGAACCTGGAGTTGTGGAGAAGCAAATGACAACTGTTTCTTGTTGAAGGAAACTTCTACTGGACATTGGAATCCAATCCTTGCCAAAATTAATTCTCTTTCTTGGTTTACTTGTTTTTAATTACACAATATTGAAAATAAAATAATACATTCTGAAACTTTATCTTCCCTTTAGGACTTTAGATGATCTGATTTTTAACTGTGAACCATTTTTTCATTCATGCAGATTACAACCCATCCATGGTTTAGGAGATTACTGTCAACATGGTTCATTGAAAAAAATTTTATTGACTACTACCTACTGCTTGCCAGCCTTTTTATCATGAGCCTCTCAGAACTTAGCTAGATCTTTGGACATCAGTGTAATAATATTGCACCTGAGCTCAATGAGGGCAAAAAAAATAATTTCATTTTTTATCTTTATCAATAGATAGTACCTAGGAGAGCACCTTGTTATTCTTCAGTCATGCTTGACTCTTTATGACCCCTTTTTGAGGTTTTCTTGGCAAAGATGAGAGTGGTTGGCCATTTCTACCCCAGCTCATTGTTCAAATGAATAAATTGAGTACAAGTTTAAGTGACTTGCTCAGGACACAGCTAGTGTCTGAGGTTGGATTTGAACTCATGAAGATACCAGGTCCAGCACTCTGTCCATGGTGCCCCTTAACTGCCTAGGAGGGCTAGCTCATAGTAGACATTTTAATTACGTAGTTGATTGACATAAGAGAGAAGCCTTTTCAGCTTGGTGTGGGACCTGTCAGATCTTGTGTTGTCCTGGCTCCTTAAAAACGCCATCAGAGTAGAACATCTCGGTTTTTGGTCCTCATTTCCTGTACTAGAGAAAAACAAATACTAGCTATTTCTTAGGTTTCACCCAATTTGTTAGAATGGATTGTAGTTGAGAGCTTTCTGCTGTTCACTTTGTATCTCAGTGGATATTCTTTTTTAATGACTGTCTTTTTCCAAACCTAGACAGGATTTTAATGAAGGAGGATTAAAGAGTGGAATTTACTATATTACAATTGTACTCTGAGAGATTGTTTCTCTAGAACACATACAAAAATCCACTAAGTAAGCATATAGTGATTTGTGAACTAAATGAGTTCTATCATTTAAAATAAAGAGTTTTGTTGTAAAAAACTTGTGTTTTTTTTCCCCTCTTCTGTTACTGAGGCTTTAGCATTTTTGGATTTGGGATAGGGTTTTATTTTGTTGTTGTCATTCAGTTTTTCAGTCATGTTTAACTTTCTTCAGATAAGTGTATTTGACTCTAAGTCCTGTACTTTATCCACTGTACCACCAAACTACCCATTAATTACCACAAATATTAACAATTAACATCAAAGGCCATTTTATCTAGTCAACACCCTCACATTTTGTAGGTGAATAAATGAGAGAAGTGAAGAGGCTTCATAAAAGTAATAAGTAGCAGAGACATAATTCACCACAAATGCAGCACTCCTATATATACAGGGACATATACATATATGTATATACAGGAATGATGCCTATAACCTTTATATTAAGAAACACAGTTCAGGTATTTAACATGATTGTTTTTAAAAAAGAAATAATCATATAACATAGAATATTGGGAATAATTTTAAATGTTGGAGTCTATGGGATCTGGATTTGAATACTCTACCAGTTTGAACTTGGGCAAATTAACACACCTCAATTTCCCCCATTATACATGAGAGCAGTGAATGCCTAAGCTATGCTGAATGTATGTAAAACATTTTGCAAAAGTGCTTTCCTCTTGAAATAAATAAGCTATTATTATTATGCATTGATATTATCTCTCTAAACTATACCCAGAAAAAAATCTGGCAAAGCTATGAAGAAAATCACATTGTAATAAAATAACTTGAGAGAAAACAGCTCTGTATCAAACCACATCAGGCTGCTAGGTGATACAATGTATAGAGTACCTGGCCCAGAGTCAAAAAGATCTGAGTTCAAATGTGGTAACAGACACTAGTTGTGTGACCCTGTATGATTATCTCACTTTCCTCATATCTAAAATGAATTGGAGGAGAAAATGGCCAACTACACCAAGAAAACCCCTAGGATCACAAAGAAACAAACATAGTTGAAAAGACTGAACAATAACATGTTAATTAAATTATTAATCTGGTCTCCTTTTTTTGGACAGAATGGCTGGTGGGACCTTTGAGAGGGGATACTCTTTCCATTGTTTCACTGGAGTGGATGAAGTCTGTCATTTTTTAGTTACCTTTTTGAACATAAAATAATATGCTTAGCAAGTATAAAAACATAACTCTCATCCTTTTGGAATGTTCTTTACATTATATAGCAAAGAGTTCTTTATATTATAGGTTTGGAGTTTGTACTCTTAATTATGAGTCATGTCTATGTTCTGAACTCAATATTTATGGCAAATGTGAAAAATATCAGTCCTTTTTTTGGAGCATTATATCTAACAAGTCTTTATGGACTTTGAATTTATATTCTGAATGTGAGTCACACTTAGATATTCTTACTCAGTAAGTCAAAATGTACTTGCGAACTGTGGATGAAAAATTCCCATTCTTTGTCGCTTTGGAATTGTTTTATCTAACAGTCTTTTACATTGATTATATTACATTAGAATTTGGATTCTTGTTATGAATGACTCCTAGATACCTTGAACTCCATACTTCTTTTCCATTTTGAATTTGAGTGGGAGTGGGGGGGGGGAGAAGGAGAAGGGAGAGAGGAACAATAGGTGAGAGAAAGGAGAATCTTTACCTTAATATTAGCAGTGAGTGGTTCTTAGATTTAGCAGATTGAAGGTTTTTTTTTTTTTTTTTTTTTTTTTTGAGGTCAGAGAATTTACTGTTTTATGTCATCAGATCTTAGCATATTGGAAATATATCCTATGGCTCAGCTGTGGCAGCCCAGACCAAAAAAATACTATGTATTTGTTTTCTCTATCAGACATCAATCAGAATGCTATTTGTTCTCTCTATCCTGATATGCCAGTGACTGGTGGATCTGTGGGTGGCTGTTTGGAGATAGCATAGTTTTACTCCTCAAAAGGACAAAAGCACTTTCAAACATTTCTGTTAAATATCGTATGCATATTGTAAATATTTCCATACTAAGGGATCATAGATTTAGAGCATTAACAAACTTTGAGGCCATTAAATCCAATATTTTCATTTTTACAGATGAGGAAACTGAGATTCTCTGAGAGGTTAAGTAATGTACCAGTAGTACCACATAGCTAGTGGGCGTCAAAGATGAAATTTGAACTCTTTTATTTGTGCACTTGATTCACTATGCTGCATTGAAGGAATATTAGACATGAAATACAAAGATTTGGAGCTAAATCTTAGAACTTCCCCTCATTAGCTATGTGACTATATACAAATCATTTGGTGATCTTTGAGCCTGGTTTCATGGGGCACTTAGATTGTGTAGTGGAAAGAGCAACGGGCAACACCTTTGGCTCAAGGTTGTTATGAAAATCAGGGGAGATAATTCTAGTCAAGCACTGGTACATAGTAGGCATCTAATAAATGTTTACTTTGTTTCCTTAACCCCAAATAAGAATAATTCATCTAAAGACTAGTGGATTCTCTTTGCTTGGCCCCAGATTGCAGAGCTTTGCATAAGGGGAGGAAGTCTGGGCTTGATGTGAGACAATATGAATGGAGCCATTCCATCCATGTAGGAGGAAGTGCTACTCTTTCCATTACCATTTTCAAGGAGAGTCTCCACAGCTTTTTGTTGAATGTTGGAGAGGGAATTCTTGTTAAAATATGGGTTGTACTGAAAGGCCAGTCTTATGGCATCAGGACCACTACTTAAAAGGCATACTTAGTCACGAGATGGCGTGTCTTTTGTAAGGAACAGTAAGAAAACCATTATCACTGGATTATAGAATATGTATTATGGTGAGGGAAGGGGAGGTTAAGGGAAAAATATAAGAAAACTAGAAAAGTAGAAAGTGATCAGGTTGTAAAGAATTTAAACAAATGAACTTTATTTGATCCTAGAAGTAATAGGGAGCCAATGGACTCACTGAGGAGGAGGATTTAGGAAGATCTCCTTGACTGTTTAGTAGAGAATAGATTACAGTGAGATGAAGTTTAAGTAGAGCACAATACTTATTACAATAGTACAGGCATGAAATACTGAGGATTGAACCAGGATAAAGAGAAGAGGATTGATAAGGGTCAGGTGAGTGCTCAGTGAATAAGAGTACTAGTCCTGGAGTCAAAAGAGCTGAATTCCACTTTGACCTCAGATGCAGTTATCCCTTACTCTTCTGAGGTGTTTAGGAATGCAGTACCCCCTACAATCTGTATAAAAACTTTTGGCCCTACACTGGTATTCAGAGAAGTCAGAATTTTTTCTTTTTTTCTGGAGTGTTTATAGTATCCCATTGTAAAATTTTAGTTAAGTGTTTGATCATGTAATTGTGGAACTATGTATAGAAGAATTGTATGCATTTAATATATATTGGATTACTTGCCATCTAAGGGAGGGAGTGGGGGGAAGAAAGGGAGAAAAAAAATTGAAACACAAGGTTTGGCAAGGGTGAATATTGAAAACTATCTATGCATGTGCTTTAAAATAAAAGCTTTATGTTAAAAAAAAGTATTTGGTCATATGATCCATGTCATCTGTAGCTTTCACAGAATCTTCCCCAAATCTCCATTTCATTTATGCATCCCTGTGATATATTGAAACCATGATGGGGAAAGTTATTATGTGGGAGGGCTAACTGTACTTTGTAGGCAAGCCATTTGCCTCAGTTTCCTCATCTGTAAAATGGTAATAATAATAACACATATCTCCCAGAGTTACTATGGAGATCAGATGAAATAATCTCTATATAACATTTAGTATAGTTCCTGGCACACAGAAGGTGTTATATAAATGTTAGCCATCATTATTATGTATATAGAGGTAGAGTGAAGATAGAAATGGTAATCATTTGAAATCTTTATGATATTGTTAAATACTTAAAAATTTATCAGTAACAACAGAAAACATTGTTATTTTTATTCTTGTAATCATGTATGCCTCATAGTCTCCCTTTCTACAATCATGTCACTTCTTTTGGACTCTCTATATGCCTCATATTTTTCTTGCCTTCAACTCAGGCATTGTTATGCTTGGATCTGTATGGCACCAAATGTAGGTCACTTTTCAAGACTGTGCTCTGGGAATCATTTAAGTTAGGTTGATTCAGTACAGGAAACCGTCATAGACAGGGAAATGAAAGTTGAAATCTTTAAATGGGAAGTAAAATTTAACTGTTAAAAAACGCACAGAGATGAGAGATGGAATGTATGTATTGGTTTTGGTGATTAGGTCACTTTGGCAGACATAGAGAATATGTGAAGGGGGGATATTGTGGTATCAGTCATGAAGGAGAGGTTGGAACCAGTTTGTTGAAGAGCTTTTTATGTTTAGCAGGTTTATTTTTTATATAACCGGCACCTGGAAACCTTTCGAGTTTTTTGAGCAGGGAAATAGCATGAGCAGATTTGGGCTTTAGGGATAATATTTTGGCAGTAAAATGGATTAAAGAGAAGGGAGGAAGGGAGAGAGAGAGGGAAGGAAGGGGAGAGAGAGAGAGGAAAGGAGAAGGGAGGGAGAAAGGGAAATAGGAGGGAGGGAGAGAGAGGGAGGAAATAGAGACAGAGACTTAATACAGGGAAGCTAATAATTAACTTATTTTAATAGGCTAGATGCCAGATGATGAGAGGCAGATAGAAAAATGGTTGGAGTGTGAGTAGGGAGAATATAAAGATTGAGTTAATATTTCTTGATCTCACCATCACGGACAACTCTTCTTAAATGCCTTTATTAAACCATAACCTTCTATCAGTCTCTCTTTCTGCTTTATTATTCAAGCAAGACTTGACAGTCAATTGGACAAATAGATTGAGGAAAAGTGAGAAGTTGGGAATGACTTCCATTATGAGAACCTGAGTGACTACCATGATGATATAATGCCTTCAACAGAAATAGTGAAGTTATTAAAGAGGGGATAATGACTTCTGTTTTAGACTATTCAGTTTGAGATGCCTTTAGGATAAGCAGAATAAGTTTCCCAATTGGCAGTTAATTGGGTGGAGCCCAGCAGAGAAAAATGTAAAGTTAACTATATAGACATGATCTTTCAACTAATGAGAGCTGAAGATAAGACCAGGTTAAAATATGAAGAATAAAAGAGTGAGAGAGAAGAAAGAAGAGGGAAATAAGAAGCAGGAGGAAGAGGAGAAAAAGAAGAAAAAGAAGGTGATGGTGATGAGGAGGAGGACGACGACTATGACTGAGAGTAATACTTTGGGAGTATTCCTATGAGTTAGCCTTGAAGACTAAAACTAAAGAAGGATCAGATAAGTAAGAGGCTGCTCAAGAGAGCAATGATAAAATAACCCAGAAAGGAGAAAATATCTAGGAAAAGGTCATCAGCAGAAGTCAAAAGTCAAAAAGGCCTCAGAAAAGATCACTGGATTGAACAATTGAGAGAGCATTGGTAATTTTGGATGGAGGGTTTTCATTTGCTAGACTGAAAAAAGTTGAGCAGCACAGAGTTGTGAAAGAGAGGAGAGATACTCACCATTCATTTGAGAGAATGGTAGGATTTTTGTTTTCTTTAAGAAAGAGGAAAAAAATGGTTTGTGTATTTGTAGGAAATAGGAAACTACTGAAAATTAGAAAGGAACTGATTGGTAGGGAGAGTCTGTCAAAGGAGATGTTTGGTATTGAAAACAAGTATATACAAGTACTGATAGACTTGATGAGAAAAGCTTCTTTTTTTTCATTAGAGATAGGAGTAAAAAAAAAGATGATTTTTTTTTTTTTTACCAAGAAATTTTGAAATGTAAAAAGAGAGGGAAAAGAGAGTTTTGCTAAAAATAACTTCTGTTTTTTTTAAGTAAAATTTATTTTTTGGGGGAAGTTCTCAGCTGAGAGAATTGAAGGAAAGGGGTGATATGGAAAACTTGAGGAGGGAAGGGAAGATTTGGGATGGAGAATGCAGTATAGACTTATGAGGCAGAAAAAAAAAAAAAAGGATTACCTCAGGGCAGTGAGGTTTGGGAATAGATAACACATTTGTAATGGATCCAGTCAGTTAGGTTGCTTGCCTTCCCTATGCTACCACTATTCAGCAATAAGTGTTGATAGGAAGCAGCAGTGGAATAAGGAGAAAAGAAATAGTAAAAACTAAAGTAATCTTGAACAGGTTTAATATAGAACTTTGGTGTTAGCAAGGCCCTTGGGTGCACCGATTAATCGAGCCTCCTCCACTTAAGACATGGGCTAAGATCCATAGAGATCAATCATTCTATTCAGGGTCACATAGCTAGGGTAAGTACCTGGAGTAAAATTCAAGTTTCATGGTCCAGAATGGTAAGTTTCTAAGACTTGATAACTGACATATAAATCGCTTTAAATTTGCAAAATGATTTAAATACATTATCTTGTGTGATTTTCATAATTACTCTGTAAGATGAGGAGGGAGGGAAGGTGAAGATTTGGAAGGCAGGAGGGAGAGTAGGTTATGGTTTGGGGCATCCATTGAAGGATAGAGGGACTAGAAGAATCAATAAAGATGAAAACTAGTTTTAGGAATAATGAAGCATAAAGAGAGATGGAATGATAAACTATGGTCTAATAAAGGCATTTAAGAACAGTTGTAGATGATGCTGAGATCAAGGGGTATGTCCATTTCTGTCTGAGGTAAGATTGGGAATTTGAGAGACCATGAATTTATGGGAGGGAAGATCTTGTGTGGTTGTAGGGCAGGACAGTCAGTATTAAGTTGGAGATATCTAAGACCCTTTTTAAACCAAAGCTTTATTTATTCAATTGTCTGATTGCTTCTCCTTTCTCTCTTTTGCTTTCTTTTTTTACTTCTTTTCCTTATCTCCACTTGCCTCCTCAATATTTCTATATAATTGAATAAAATTGAAATATATTTCTATTTATTGTATATGAGCAAGAAGAAAGAAACGATAAGAGATAAAAGTTATTCAATATTACTTTTGTTTTATCCTTTTAGAACATTTACCCTGAGAGAAGATATAAACTATTTGTTTTTATGTATTTGTGTTTTGTATGAATTTTATTCTCCTGTGCTAATTTAAGAATGCTGGACTGGAGTCCAGAAGATCTGAGTTCAAATTCTGTCTTGGGTACTTAAATTAGCTGTATGTGACCCTGGCATGCTGCTTTACCTCCCTTCTTCCTTTAGAGTTGAGGAAAAAATGAGGTAACATATGTAAAGCACTTTGCAAACCTTAAAGCTATTCTCAATATAAATGTGATTTCATGCCATGTTATTATTTTATCTCTGTCTCAATCTCAAATGTAAAAATGAAAATAATTTTTAAAACTTCAATAAAATACCTTCTCTAGCCATTTTTTAATTTTTTGTAAAGATGGAAATATAATTGACATAGTAATTATTCCATATTTAAGTGGCTACTTATGTGGTAGGTACTGTGTTAATCTCTGAATAGGGTTGTCTTTTTTTTTTTTTTTTAAACACTTTGTTCTTCAATTGTTTTATTCTACTCTGAGGCAAACAGGGTTAAATGATTTGCCCAGTTACACAACTAATCAGTGTCTGAGGCTCAATTTGAATTCAAGTAGAGGAGATCTAACACGCTATTTATTCTCTGTGACATCTACCTGCCATCCCCCTTTTTAAAGAAAAAAAAACACTATCTATATATATCAAATTTTCCTGAGCTCTTGATAAAACAATGACAAGAACCTTTTGAGATAATATCTTCTGCTTGGGGTAGCCTCCTAACTGGTCTCCCTGCCTCCAAGTCTCTTCCTTACTGTAATTTATTTCTCAACATCACACTTCATCTCCTGCCTATGTGTACTTTTCCCAAGCCATATCGCAGGTTTGGGATGTCCTCCTTCCCTATGTACTGCTGCCTTTCAGAATCCCTTGTTTCTTACAAAAGCAAGCTAAGACTTCACTTTTCCCATGAAGCACATCCTGTGCATCTCCTAGTATTTCCCACATCTGCCCTACTGCCTCCAACAGTTACTTTGCACTTATTTCACATATATGTGTAGGTAGTTATAGATATCTATCTACATAATATACAGATGGGCAGGTTCCTTTTTGGGCATATATGTATATATACATATGGGTACATATAGACACCCATGTACATTTGTCTTATTTCCATTGAAAGAATGTAAGCTCTTTGAGGTTAGGGACTGTTTAAGTTTTGTCTTTAATCCTCAGAATGTGTATATGAAAGAGAGAGAGAAAGGGAAAGAGAATGAGACGAAAAAGGGAGAGAGAGATTTGGCAAAAGATGAGGTTGGGGTGGAGAGGAAGAGAAGGAGGAAGAAGGAAGAAGGCAGGCAGGAAGGGAGAGAGAAATTTTAGAGGAGACTAGTTGTCTTCTCCCATTCAGTAGATCCTTTTTCTTGATGTAAATAATGAGGAACAATAAAATGAATGGGAATGTATTTGGTCAGTTATTTCCAAAACATTTTCTGTAAAATTCTGTGGTGAGTCTATTTGTTTCATGTTGTATTGTGAATTTGTCAAAATAAAACTATTGTGAGCTTGCTTCAATTTAAACAATAATATCCGTTGGGTAACACATAGATGAATAATACTACCTTATTTAACAATAGGCTTGTGAAGTGCTTTTTACAGCTATCAAGTCTGTTTTGAGCTCACAGCTACCCTGAAAGATCAGCAGTACAGTTCTGATTCCTATTTTACTGCTCAAAAAATTGACTTGAGGTTGTAATTTGTCCGTGGTTACGTAGCTAGTAAATACCAGCAGTTAGAAATTGATCAAGAAGAAGAAGAAGAAATTGATCATGGGGCTTTCTTGTCTCTCAGTGTCATTTCCACTAAGCCACATGTTTTCCTTTCTTTAGGAAGTGATAATTTGATACATTTTGTATCATAAATACAAAAACGTTCATTTTCATTCCACTCTGAAAGTGACCTTATTCAATCCAGAATTTTTGTGAGGTCAGGGAATGAATTAATTTTTTGAATTATAATTATAATATGGATAGATCTTATATAATTGGATTTTGGGAATGCCTCATCTTTTGTGAATTTCAGAATGGTAGACAGTAATAAGGCTTGCTTTGTAACAGATGAGTGATATTTTTTCTCATTCTGGGGAGGAAAGGGAACCAGATTTGAGTCCTGGGTGAATTCCATGCTGTATAATCCTTTTTTACTATCCCCATTCCTCCCAAGACAAATAGGGATGAGAGAGTGGGAGAGCACTTAGAATTTCAAATGAAAACAATGTAATTGTCTGGGAAAAAAAAAAACAAAAACAAAAACAACTTTTTCAGGTCACAACACATGTTTGAATTGAGTCCAAGTTTTATGGCAGATAGAAGATATGCATAGATTTTAGTCTCCCCTTGCTGACCAGAGATTGGGTTTGGAATTAACATAGTACATAAAGAAATGTTGATACTCTTCCATTCCTAAATTGTGAAAAATTTCAAAATTTTCTCCCTACTGATAGTGCTAACCATTCAGATGGTTGTCTCCTTTTTAAAAAAAGCTAATCTTTCCACAGTACAAAGCAGGAGGCATTATTTTGAAAGTTGTATGCAGGTTTTTGTATATTTTTCCCTTTTCTAAGAATAATGTTCACATTTAAGATTTACATCCATCCTGTGATATGTAGGCTTTACCAGCATGATTATCTTCATTTTTTTTTTTCAGATCAATACTCAGGGTGATAGGTTAGAGTAGAGAAATACCTTACAGATCAATCTACTTTAGATGTTCTTAACCTGTTTGATGACCTGGAGCCTTTTGTCAGTCAGGCAAGGCTTGTGCTCCTCTTCTCATAGTAATATTCAAATAAAATTTTAATAATAAGATTTCTGAGGAAACCATAAGTTAGTTAAAATAACCGTGTCCTTCTTTCCCCATACTGTTTCCCTGATGCCCTAAAATTTGTTTCCAGATCCCAGATTAAGAATTGCTGATCTAGTCCAACATTTTGCTGTTCATCTCAATGAAGCTGCAGGTCCTCTTTTTTCAAATTTAGCATCTTTTTTGATTGTTGTTCAGTTGTTTCAGTCATGACTCCATAACTCCAGAGACTCCAACTCTTCGTGGCCCCATTTGGGGTTTTCTTGGCAAGATGCTGGAGCAGTTTATTATTTCTTTTTCCTGCTCATTTTACAGATGAGTAAACTGAGCCAAAAGGGTTAAATATCTTGTGCAGAGCCCCACAGTCCACAGTTAGTAGATCTGAGATGAGGATATTAAAATATAAAGAGGAAAATAACTTGAATAAGCATTATATTACTGTATACCTTTTCTCATGTGTTAGGTACTGATAAGACAAAGACAAATAATAGTTTCTTCCTTGCAGAAGTTTATATTCTGTAGTGTAAGCCTAAGCTCCATGTGGGCCTCAGTGCCCAGCACTTAAGAACTCTGAGCTCCTTACTCCCCGTTCAATGTCTTTCCCATTACACTGTGCTATGATTGAGCACAGCTGGTTGTCACCCTCTGTAAATTTGAAGCTCTTTTATTTACTTTCTGCAAATTTCTTAGCACCTCTCACCATAAATCTCTGAGTTCTTTGAGGAAAATGTCATTTTAACCTCAAAGGTTAATGCTAACTTTATTTTGCTTATTTGATAACTTTTGTCTCAATCTTTTCTTTGCACTAAGTACACTTTTCTCTTAAGTGCTCACTCTATTCGCCACCCCCACCCTACTTCTCATTTTAACCTCAATTTAAGAACTCTTACTGAGACAGTGTTCATAGACAAACTATCTTATATAATTTGATTACTCTTTCCAATTAAACCCACTTCATCCTATTTCCATGAAAAAAATTTTTTTCTTCAAAAATCTGTTTCAAAACATTTTTTCATTTGATCTTTCTTATCCACAAAATAACAGAGATCTCTATACTATAACTTGACTTTCCTGAATCCTGATTGACAATCAAGGCCCCCTATATATTTTAAAAATATTTTTCTTTTTTATTGCAAACTTGCTTATCAACAAACATTTCAATTTATAAGAAAGAAACAAGAAGGCTTGTTTAAGAAACTGTGAACTTATTAGGTTTTAAAAAAATAAATATATCTAACTATCTGTACTTGTATTTATAAAATTTAAGGTAGAAAATAAAACTGCTTTATGTGTATGTCTGTCTCCTATGTATTATAAAGAAAATATTTTATTAATTTTTTTGAGCTTCTATCACTTTTACTAACTTTCTCCTGTACCTAATCCCCATCAAAGAGTTAGAAGCTTTCCTTGGATGGAAAACTCTGTCATCTTCTTTCCCCTATTCCCCTTCTCCCCAAAGGGCAATGTCTGAGAATGTTCATCTCATTCTACAACTTTAGTCCATCACTGGTCAAGATATAGGAGGCTTATTTGGTCATCAGGCTTTTCAGGACACTGTGGCACTGTGGTTCTGAGCAGAGTTCTGAGGTCTTTGAGAGTTGCATTTCTTTCTGTTAGTGTTACCATCTTCTAAGTTATTCTACTTCTAGTCCTTTTACTCTGTCAGTTTGTGTACATTTGTTTCCAGGTTTCTCTGAATCTATCATCTTTTGTCATTTCTCATGGCACTATAAAATTCCATTTTCTTCCTAAGTCACAGTTTATTTAGTTTTGTCCCAATTGATGGATTCCTGTTTTGTTTCCAGCATTTGCTACCATAAAAGTACTGCTCTAATACTCTTTTCAAATGGTTCCTTTTTTCTCCTGTCCTAGCTCTTTCTCACATATATGTTTAATAATAGTGTTGCAGAAACAAAAGATATGAACAGTTCAGAGACTTTGGGGGCTTAATTGTAAATATTTTTTAACCTAGATTTGCTTATTAAAAAGATGCTATTTTGGCAGCTAGTTTGCTAAATTGATGGAGCATGAAAATATCTGCTTTTGAATCTTGCCTCAGATACTTATTAGCTTTGTAAGCTTGAGCAAGTCATTTAATTTTTGTGTCTATGTTCTTATTTGTAAAATGGGTGTAATAATAACATTTGAATCTTATTTTTATGAGGATCAAATCAATTGACATGTCGAGGGCTTTGTAAAATTTACAGTGTTAAATAAATGCTAGTATAATCATCACCACCATCATCATAATCATCATTACTGTTTTCAACTAGTTCTGACAAATTGGGCACAACTAAGGGGACGGGTCAAGTTAATTTGGTGGAAGTATTAAGAATCAGTTTGGGCTAAAAGAAAAACTAGAATAAAGGAAACTTGACCAAAGAATTCTGAAAACAGGTTTCCCACTTGTACAGTTCATTGCCTGTAATATAAGAAGATAGTTAGTTAATCAATGCTAGTTGACTAAATATATAATTTCTCCAAGAGAGGGTCACTATGTTTTGGTTCTTAAGTAGCCATTTATAAATCCCTAGATTCTAAGTACCTAAATTAGATTTTTTTTCACAATTCTGAAGATTGCTGTATTACTTGCATACAAGTTACAACCATTTCCTATTTGCTATTTCTAAAGTGTTACCAATTCTTTTACTACAGTATTGGTAAGATATTAGTAAATTTGTGAAGATAGAGAAAAGATGCATTTCTCTATCTTAGCTAAGAAGGGAAATTTTTTGATGCCTTGTTTTTTACATTACAGTCATTTTTTACCCAGTTCCTCCAGATTACACTCTTGCTTGTATTTAGAAAACTAAAGAAAAATGATTAATAGAAAATTTTGACACAGTTTATGATATTCTGTCATGGTAGTCCCCCACCTCCCCCCTGTCATTAGAGAATACATCCCTGAATGCATCTTGAATTGAGTTAAATGGGACAGTATCTGTCCCTCTTCCACTTATGAGCTGTTCAGATACTTGATGTTTGCTATCATAACTGTGGTGTTCTTCTTTTTAAAAATATGTGATGGTTCTCTCTGGGTGCAGGTTTCTTGGGGAGGTTTTCTGGAGGCAGCCTTAGTTTCAATTCAAAGTAATAATCACACCCACACTTAACACCGTACATCAAGATAAGGTCAAAATGGGTTCATGACCTAGGCATAAAGAATAAGATTATAAATAAATTGGAAGAGCATAGGATAGTTTACCTCTCAGACCTGTGGAAGAGGAAGGAATTTATCACCAAAGAAGAACTAGGGATCACTGTTGACCACAAAATAGAAAATTTTGATTATATCAAATTGAAAAGTTTTTGTACAAACAAAACTAATGCAGACAAGTCTAGAAGAGAAACAATAAACTGGGAAAACATTTTTATAGTCAAAGATTCTGATAAAGGCCTCATTTCCAAAATATATAGAGAATTAACCCTAATTTATGAGAAATCAAGCCATTCTCCAATTGATAAATAGTCAAAGGACATGAACAGACAATTCTCAGACAAAACAATTGAAACTATTTCTAGCTATATGAAAACATGCTCCAAGTCATAATTAATCAGAGAAATGCAAATTAAGACAACTCTGAGATACCAGTACACACCTATCAGATGGGCTAGAATGACAGGGAAAGATAATGCAGAATGTTGGAGGGTTTGTGGGAAAACAGGGACACTGATACATTGTTAGTGGAATTGTGAACACATCCAGCCATTCTGGAGAGCAATTTGGAACTATGCTCAAAAAGTTATCAAACTGTGCATATCCTTTGATCCAGTGTTTCTACTGGGCTTACACCCCAAAGAGATACTAAAGAAGGGAAAGGAACCTGTATGTGCCAAAATGTTTGTGGCAGCCCTGTTTGTAGTGGCCAGAAACTGGAAAATGAATGGATGCCCATCAATTGGAGAATGGCTGGGTAAATTGTGGTATATGAATGTTATGGAATATTATTGTTCTGTAAGGAATGACTAGCAGGATGAATACAGAGAGGCTTGGAGAGACTTACACGAACTGATGCTAAGTGAAATGAGCAGAACCAGGAGATCATTATATACTTCAACAGCGATACTGTATAAGGATGTGTTCTGATGGAAGTGGATTTCTTCGACAAAGAGATCTAACTCAGTTTCAGTTGATCAAAGAAGTACAGAAGCAGCTACACCCAAAGAAAGAACACTGAGAAATGAATGTAAACTGTTTGCATTTTTGTTTTTCTTCCCAGGTTATTTTTTATCTTCTGAATCCAATTCTTCCTGTGCAACAAGAGAACTTCGGTTCTGCACATATATAGTGTATCTAGGATACATGGTGACATATTCAACATGTATAGGACTGCTTGCCATCTGGGGGAGGGGGTGGAGGGAGGGAGGGGAAAAGTCGGAACAGAAATGAGTGCAAGGGATAATTTTGTAAAAAAAATTCCCCAGGCATGGGTTCTGTCAATAAAAAGTTATTCAAAAAAAATAGTAATAATCACTTCAAATGCAGTCAAATGATAAAATCCAAACGTTTATTTTCTCCTTCTAAGTCTTGTCTCTTTCCTTGGGCCCAGTTAGCTTTCTTAGAGGCCTCTCCCGAATCCCCAGTTCTGCCTGACTGCAGTCTCTAGTTTGAAAATCTCCTTAACCGAACTCATTTGAGCTTTCTTTGATTCCGAGAGCTCTTGTTGCTATTCTTTTGCCTCTAGCAGCTTCTGCTTCTAGCTCAACTCTGACTCCTGGCAATCTTCTGAACTGACTGACTGAAGTCTCTAAGAACTTCTTATATATGATCTCTTAAAGGTGTGAACCCAAAGGTTGACTCTTCCTCTGAGAGAGTGGGATTGTGGGTTTTTGATTTGTGAATCTCCCAAACTTCTGAACTCCAACGTGTGAGCTAATGTGTGAACTCTCAAAGGTGTGAGCTCTAATGTGTGAATTCTTAAAGGTGCAAACCCAAACACACAAGCATTGCTTCCCTCAATTCCATTGAGTTATCACCTTGTTTCAAGTTCTGGCCCATAACATCTCCTTGTAAGATCAATCATACTGCCATGCTAAATTAGATAATTATTGTCTCTATCAGTTCTAATGACTTAACACTTCGTAAGGATTCCAACACATAACTCCCAAAGTTTTCTTGGCTTTTATTTGGTTTTGTTTTGTTTTATTTTTGGTTGGGAAGAAAGAGGAGATAGTTTCTAGGTTCCCACAGTGGATAGAACTCAGAACTTGGAATAAAGAATACCTGCGTTCAAATCTTTCCTTAGGCATATTCCAGCTGATTGATCCTGGAAGAATCACTTAATCTCTTTCTGCTTCAGATTCCTTATCTGTAAAATGGGGATAATGGCATCTACCTCAAGGTCGTTATGGGAATCAAACATCAAATGATAAAGTACTTTGAAATCATCATTGTAATGATGGTGATGATGATGGCTAACCTCAGTTCTTTTTAACTATTGATTATATGGCATTATTTTAAGCCCTCTTATCATCTTGACTACATTTTTCTGGTCATGGGCCAACTGTAAAATGTTTTTAGAATGTATAATGTAGTACTGAACATAGTATTCCAGATGTGACTTAATTGGGAAAGGTATAGTACCTTTTTTTTTTTTTTTTTAAGGCATTTTTCTCTCATTCTGTATCTGTAGAGGAAAATGATATATGGAAGCTTGTGTTTTTAAAAATGATCTTATAGATCTTTACTGAGTGGTGTATTTCATTCTGTACATAGAATGCCATTTGTAATTGTCTATCAGCATTTGGTTTGATTTCCCATCCCCCCCATCATAATTCTTAATAAGCTCAAGAGACAACTCTAGTGCTATATAAAATATAAATGATGACCGCTAAGTGGATGAGAATTTAGACTGTCATCTTAATTTAATAACAAATTTACCTTCATTTATAGCATAAATATAAATAAGGCTATATTCAGGATTGAAATTATTAATGTAAATATTTGAAAGGGATTGGAATAATGAACTTGCCATCAAGAGACTTAAGTTCAAATTTTAGCTGATGCTTATTAGCAGTGTGACTTAAGGGAAGTTCCTTTACTTCTGAATTTCAGTTGTGAAATGGGGACTATTAATAATATCATTCCTGTTTACCTCAAAACATCCTTTGGGGAGAAAGCACTTTGTAAAACTAAAAGTACTGTATTAATCAGAGCTGTTGTGTACATGTGACATTCAAATATGGTATCAGTTAATCTCTCATTTCTTATTTCTCTAATATTTTCTTTGAGTCTATTAAGTGGGTGAGGCACTTGAAAAAACAATTATGGATGTTTCTAAGATAACACATACATAGATGAATACGATTGTGTTACTAGTAAACAGTGAACTTAGTTTAATAGCAACTGGGAACAGTTTTTTAATAATTTGTCTCATGTGAGGAATAACTGCTTATTAGGTTAGGGCTCAGCTTCTTCAGAATTAGCATTCTATATGTGCATATGAATGCATAAATTTCTCAGCTTTTGATCTATATGTGCATATGAATGCATAAATTTCTCAGCTTTTGATGTATCTAAATATATATGTATACATTTATGTTTACTACCATTTAAAATGAATGTGCGTATGTATGTGTGCATACAGTCATGTACACAAGCCTTCACAAGAAAGGCAGTTTGTCATAGTAGTATAATTTGTATATAACAAATGTACATAGTCAAACTAAACAGATTCTCATATATAATGGCACTGTCCAAAACTATTTGGCACATTATCCATGTTAGTTCATTATTTGTTATAAGATGGATAGGATGTTTGGTGTTTGGTCCTTAATCATGATTAACTAGACTTTGAAATTTTGTATTTTTATATTGTTTCATAAATTATATAACCTCCCCCCCAGATTCTTAATTCACTCTGCATCAGTCCATGTTTCTCTAAAGCTTCTTCTTTAATTTTTAATAATATAATAGTATTCCATTACAATTCATTTGTTCAGCTGGTTGTGAATACCCCTTAGTTTCTAAATTTTTTGTCACTGTGAAAAGAGTTGTTTTAAATATTTTTTTAATATGTGGAGTACCTTTCCTCTTTAATCTCTTTAGGGTATATAGGCTTAATAATGATATTGCTGGATCAAAGTATATATCTGTACAGTTTAGTAAACTTTTTGGCATAGTTCCAAATTGCTTTTCAGAAAACTTTGGCCAATTCATGGTTGGATAAACAATTCACTAATGTGCCTGTTTTCCTGTAGGCCCTTCAAGGTCATTTCCCCCTCTTTTTTTTTTTTTTTTTTTGGATCAATTTTACTGATCCGATGAGTGTGTGGTAATTTGTTTTAGTGTGCATTTTTCTGGTTGGTCATTTGGAGCATTTTAAAAAAATATCGTTGTTAACTTGAATTTCTTCCCAGAGAACTGTCTTTCACCATTTACCAACTGGAAAATGGCTCTTATTTTTATAAACTTGGTTTAATTCCCCAAATATTGAGAATCAAGGCTTTTATCAGAAAAGCTTGCTATAAAAAATATATTCATTCCAATTTTGGCTGCATTTGTTTTTTGTGTGTAAACCCTTTTTAATGTCATATAATTAAAATTATTAATCTTACTTCCTAAGATCCTCTCTATCTCTTGTTTGGCTATAAACTCTTCTCTGACTTATTTGTTGATCTGACAGGTATATTTTCCCCATCCTCCTCTAATTTACTTATAATATCACCTTATATGGTGAAATCATTTTCTTATTTTTACCTCTTCTAGGTATATAGTGTGACATGCTGGTCCATGCCTAGTTTTTGCCAAACTATTTTCTAATTTTTCTAGTAATTTTTGTCAAATGTTGACTTCTTATTCAAACAATGGATTATTATGATCATTTGTTATTGTTACCTGATTTATTTCACTGAAAGGGTTTATTTACTCTTAAAGCATTAATCCTCTCTATCTCTTATTTTTAATTAATGTTCAAAGTATTTTCAGATAGAGCTATATTCTAGCATCAGATGCTTCAATCATCTTGTCCTGCTTTGTCCCTCTTAACTACAAACCCTATATTTTGTTTCCATCATTTGAAGAGAGGATCATTATATCTTGTATGGCTAGGCCATTGAAGTCACATTTGGTATAAATTTGATCTGAGATTACCTTTTATCCCTGAGTTATATGTGAAGAGTGACACAGGAGAATCACTATTCTGTTTCTAACAAACAACTTATCACAACTATCACTTCATTAAATTAATGTAGAGAAGGGTATAAATTTAAGAGCTGTTTTGAAAGTAGAATAGATTGTACTTATAAATGCTGGTTTTTAACATTAAAAGGAATTAGAAAGGAACATTTTTTTTTACCTCTACTTTAAATAGTTCTCCATACTAATTTATCAGATAAATGGTTATTTATTTATTTTTTTTTTTTAATGGAAGACGACTAGTGAATGAACCCTATCTCCATTTTGGGATACCTCTAATTGTTAAGGAATTTTTCCTCTGAGCAAACTGTTTAAGTTTTCGTTTTTGCCATTTCTATCTGTTTCTAGTTCTCTTTGGCGCCAAAGAGAAAAAAAAAATTTGGATATTTGGGGGGTGAAGAAGGCAGGTAGTGAGTGAAAGTCAAGGTTCATGAATTGTTCTTAAGTTTGCAAATTTCAGTAATCAGAATCATGATTACCTAATGATAATCATGATGTCAACAGAAACAAACAAACAAAAGTTTTGAAAAGTGTCCAAAGGCAAAAAATGAATCAGTTCTGTTTTGGAGATATTGAATTTACCATGTTCATGTACCATCTGGGTTTAGGGTTCTAGATGGAAATTGGTCCATTTGAAGTTGTATTTCAACACTTTAGGGCCAGGACTTTAGAGATAGATATACTGATTTAGAGTATATCTCTAAATCAGTTTGGTCATTGATCCTATAGGAGATCACTGAAAAAGAGTCTAGATTCTGGAATTCTTCACCTTTTTTTTTTTTTTTTTTTTTTTTTTTTTTTGTGAACTCCTTTGGAAGTCTAGTAAAATTTATCTAACTTTTCCCAGAATAGTAATTTTAAATGAACGATGTAGAATATGTATTTTTTTTAACAAAGAAAAAATAGTAAAATCAAAAAGTGGTTATGGCCCCCAAGTTAAGAATGTTTGTTATCAAGTGGGAGAATAGGGAACCTCATAGTAGCTGTTGTAATACATAGGTGAACAATATCCAGGAGCTCAGTGATTATTCAGAAACAGAAATTGAGAAAGAACAAATAGGAGGAAAATCTTAAGAATGAAACCCAAGGAAAGAGGAAATATCTAGAAAGATGTCAAAAGCTATAGACAGGTCAAGAAATATAAGAACTGAGAAAAAGTCATTGGATGTAGGACTTAAGAGATTATTGGTAACTTCGTAGAAATCAGTTTCAATTAAGTAGTGGATTTTATAGCTAATAATATTGCAAGGTATTGAGAAGTAGATGGGCAGTGAGGAAGGAAAATCTGCCATCAGATAGAAATGTTTTTTCTTAGAAATCTGGTTAAAAACGAAAGTTTTAGAAAAATAGTTTCAGAAGAAGGCGGGATCAATCAAGTTTTTATTGTTGTTGTTTTTGTTATTGTTGTTGTTTTAGAATGGAGGAAGCATTGGTGAGCTTGTAGGCAAGACTGAAAGTGCCAGTGCATAGGAAAGAATAAAGATGAAACAGAAGGAGTGATAAAAAATGGGCAAGCTCCTGGAGAAGATGGAAAGAGATGTATTTAAGAGCTCAAGTAGAGAGATTTGCCTTGTTAAGAGTATAGTTACTATTTTTTTCTCTTTTTTTAATTTTAGCTTTTTATTGACAAAACATAGGCATGGGTAATTTTTCAACATTGATCCTTGCAAAAACTTTTGTTCCAACTTTTCCCCTCCTTTCCTCCACCCCCTCCCCTAGATGATAAGAAAAACAAAAATGCAAGCAAACAACAGAAAGAGTGCAAATGCTATGTTGTGTTCCACACTCATTTCCCAGTGTTCTTTCTCTGGGTGTAGCTGGTTCTGTTCGTCACTGGTCAAATGGAACTGATTTGGATCCTCTCATTGTTGAAGAGAGCCACTTCCATCAGAATTGATCATTGTATAGTATTGTTGTTGAAGTGTATAATGGATCTGGTTCTGCACATTTCACTTACCATCAGTTCATGTAAGTCTCTCCAAGCCTCTCTGTATTAATCCTGTTGGTCATCTCTTACAGAAAAATAATATTCCATAACATTCATATACCACAATTTACTCAGCCATTCTCTCGTTGATGAGCATCCATCCATTCAATTTCCAGCTACTACAAAAAGGGCTGACACAAATATTTTTGCTCACATGGGTCCCTTTCCTTTCTTTATATTTCTTTGTGATATAAGCCCAGTAATTACTACTATTTTTAAGGTAGCAGCAAATGAGGAGTGAATAGAAGATGTCGCATTGGAATATTGAATTAATTGAAACAACAGTTTACATATTCAGGGTGTACTATTGGAATCAATTATGCAACATGGGAGATGCTGACAAAAGGACTATCAAACTCATCAGAGAAAGTGCTATATTCTATGAGAGAAGCAGAACTGCAGTAACTCCAAGAAACCTGAAAAAAATGTGAAATGCACCAACTTAGAAACATCGTACTTAAAACTGTTCACACGAACTGTTTATGCGTGACCTGTGATCAAATATTCTCAACTTGTGTTGGTCTGCTAAGTCATAGTTAGACACATTATGATGTCATTTTGGTCCTCTTAAAAAACAATTAACAACCAAGTATTTGTCAGAGTGGATAGAAGAGATATTCTTTGAAGTCAGAAATACCTAAATTTCTGGTCTTTCTGATGATTAGACATCTCATTACTTTAGGAAAAAAGTGAATAGATGCGATTGACCTGAATTAGAGGTGAGAATATCATACATGGATAAGATTATAGCCTGGAAAATAAACACATGTTTTTGAATGATGATGATGAAGAAAATACACTTACTAAGCACTTACTTTAAGCCAGGGACTCTGCTAAGTGCTGGGAATGCAAAGAAAAGCAAAAGACAAATTTTGTTTTTGGAGTGATCTCACACTAATGGGGGAAGATGACAAATAATTATGTACAAGTAAGATACATTGGAGATAAGACAAGGAAGCATCAGGAAAATTTATTGGTAGAAGGTGAAAATTTTACTTAGCACTTGAAGGCATCCATGGAAAACATATAGTCTGTGTTTTGTGCTAGAAATTAGTCTATTTCAGGGAACTTGAGAACAGATATGGAATAATAATTGTAGAGAGAGGAGGAGCACAAATGTCTGTAAGGTTCAGAACATGGATAACTGAAACATTTGTTTCTAGCACAAATAGAAGTAGAGAAATTAAAGCAGAAGTAATTGGGAAATTATTGCCAGCACTTAAAAAGGAATCAAGCCAGGGAACTAGTTTTGTTGTGGGAATTATGCATGTCCAATAGGCAATTGAAAATATGGAGTGTGGATTCCAGAGAAAAATTAAAATTAGATGTTGGTTCTTTCCTCCAAGAAAATGTAAGATCACTGGGATTAGGAACTCTTTAGTTTTCGTCTTTGCATCTCTCGTATTTGTTAAATGAATGTATCTCTAGTATTTATGAAATAAATGGAGATTAATTAATACAAAAATTTGGTACATTTTAATGTTCAGGGTAAATTGGGGAGCTTTCTGAGTGAAGTAACATTACCATGTTTATATCTAATGATAACAGAGGCAACTCTGTGTGTGTGTGTGTGTGTGTGTGTGTCTGTCTGTCTGTCTGTCTGTCTCATGGCCTCATTCAGACTACATGTATGTAAGATATTTTACCATTGACAAAATGAGTGTTCTTTGTCCACAAGATTTGGGTTCCATTCTAGAATGGGTATGTTGCTCTTGGCAAATGATTTATCCTCTCAGTAGTGCCAGGTATTGTTCTAATCATTTAGATTGCAGAATAGGAAGCTGGTTGTTAGCTGGTAAAATGGAGTCAAGAAAAGCCAATTGAAATTCAGCCTCAGATACTTGCTAACTATGAGACTCTGGGCAAGATTGTTAACCTATGTTTACCTCAGTTTCTTTATAAAAATATCTTCAGAAGCTATTTCTTTTTTTTTTTCTTCTTCAAAAAAAGTTATTCAAAAGTTTAATTACTTAAATTACTTTCTTTACTTACTTAAATTTCTTTTTGCATCTATTTAGCTTTGTGAATTTTGAATAATTTTAAAATTTTAACATGAAAGCATATCATTCATTATGCATATATAGTCTCTGCGCTTGCCTGTATGATGGTTTCTGGATAGTACTTTCTCAGACTGGTGGATTGGAAATAGAGGTTTCCTTATGTGGTCATCTGCACTATATTAGCTTTCTTCTTGTGAGATTATGTCAAAATTGTTGCAAATGCACCACAACCTTGTTCTTTGGATGATCTAAATAAAGGCTAGCATGCTTGTTCTGTATATCACTAAGATACTGAAAATTTTTGCAAAGTTTAAAAGTTGAGTAGAGCAATGTATAGTCCAAAATGGTGAATCCACTGAATTTTTAATAAGAAACCTAAATAACCTTTAAAATCTTGTTTTATATAAGTTTGCAACATCTATTAATTAAAGCTTAATTACTTTTTGGAACACCTTGTACTTTGCTCTGTGTACTACAAGTCATTGTCCAAAACAAGTTCTTGCAAGTGGTTTGTTAATTTCCTGCTGACGTTTCTTTGCCTTCTACAATTCCTTGTATTCTCTTTGCATCTTACATTCTGTCTTAACCTACCCAACAATCATTTATTAAGTACCTGCTGAACACATAGCACTGAAAATGACCCTAAGGTCTGTGGAACTTGTAGAAAGTTTAGATGGTACCCTAATGTAATCTCATATCATGGAGGAATGAGTTACATTGCAACTGTGTATATAATTCTAATTCAAATATAAAATAATCTAATAGTTTAAATTAGTATATTAAGAGAAGTTCAATCCAGAATACTATGAGAATTGTGGTGGAGAAAAAGTTATTACTGCAAGTGTAAGAATATGAAATTGATTCAGATAGATACTGAAGGAAGTGGTATTTAAATTCGAGTTATTTAAATTGGGTTTTAAAAGATAGGTACAAAATAGGGAGGGGAGACAGAATGGAGAGTACACTGACTGACAAAAGAGGAGCTGAGTTTGAATTCTGCTTTCCATACTTGAATGCTCTTGGAAAGTTATTTAACCCCCAAGTGATCTTGGCAGAAATTACTTAATCCTCCCTAAAACTCAGTATCTGCTAAGTGAAACAATTGGAGAGATTATTTGGTCTCAGAACTCTTCCTCATTTTAATTCTGTTTAGATGAGAAAGGGATCACATCTAGAAATTACCTGAGCAAAGAGGAGGGAAAGATAGCAGATCTAGATGAGTTTTGTAGGTAGAACATTGTGGCTGGAAGATGGAGTGTGAGAATGATGTGAAATAATCTCAAAATGTCAGAGTAGAGCTAAATTATGGAGGTCTTTGAAATTAAGGAAAGGCTTTGCTAAATGCTAGAGAGCTGGCGAAAAGTTTAAAGCAGAGAGAAATTAGTCTAGTAGCAAGGAAAGTGTTAGTTTGGATAAGAGGAAGAAAGCAGGAAGGAAGGAAAGCATCCTTCAGCTGGTAATAAAGATGTGTTTTAGAATGACATGAAGAGAGGATGGATGCAAGTCATTAGAGAGGCAAAATTTACTTGTTTGGTTTTAACACTTCACAAGAGTGGATCTGAATAGTCAATGTCATTAGTAGCCAAATAGGCTTTTGTGGTCTAGGAACATTAATAAAAATAAACTCTCTGAAGCAAGCGAGGTTACAGTTTCATTCTGTTCTGACTGTATCTGAAGTATCATGATTCATCCTGGATGCCACATTTTTTTATGAGAGACATTGATAATCCAGAGTATACCTAAAGGGAGAATGATTAGAGCACTGAAGGAGATTACATCATGTCATGGAGTGAAGGAAGGAGTAGAGAATGTTTCTCACGCCTTCAAGGATTTGAATGATTGTTAAATGCAAGAACTAAATTACTTTCTACTTGGTTTTAGAAAGTAGAACTAGTACCAGTAGTATTGTTGTACTACATTCATAGACACATGCACACATGCAAAAAATACATACATACATGTGTCTCTTTAGAATTTACAAGTTGCTTTACTCATAACATACCCTGTGAAGCCAATAGAGTGAAGTTTTTTACTCAGGTAAATTAACTCCACTGTGTTTATGCAGCTAGTGTGTTGACGGCAAGATATAAAATCAAATTGTCTAACTCCTAAATCCAGTATTATAACCCCATATTATGCTGACAGTATTCAGCAAAATATGAAGATAATGAAAATATTTCACTTAGACACAATTGGTAGAGTTAAACTGAAACAGTTTGATGGATCCTCAGAAACCCTTCTTATAACATACCTAAAGTTGCTTGAATACTTCTAGTAAGAGAAAAGGCACTATACCTGAGAATAGTCCTTTCTATGTTCATGTAGTTTTAATTCTTAAGACTTTTTTCTCCCTCTATTAAGCTGAAACCTGCTTTTCTTAAAATTTTACCCTTTATTTAGACATTTTTAAGGACAAAGGGAAAATTGCCTTTATATTAAAATCATATATTTAATAATGGGTGACTCCAGATTTTCATACAGAATTAGAGCTTTAGCAATAATTTAATTCAGTTCTCTCCTTTTACAAATAAAAGATGGAGTTATAGGCAGTTAATTCTGTTTAGACGAGAAAGGGATCACATCTAGAAATTACCTGAGCAAAGAGGAGGGAAAGATAGCAGATCTAGATGAGTTTTGTAGGTAGAACATTGTGGCTGGAAGATGGAGTGTGAGAATGATGTGAAATAATCTCAAAATATCTATTCCAGTCTAATTTCCATTTATTTCTCATTATCTCTTTGGTCTCTTGTTGTCTTTATATATTTATATATTTGGAGTTTTATTTATTTTAGCTAGGATATTTTAGACCTAGGAGTAACATCCTGATGTGATGGGATTTGGTTTATTGCTAATGATGTAGATAAACTAATAGAATATGAGGCAAGTAATTATTGATCTCTTGAAATTTAGAGATGGAAAGTAACCCTTTCATTTGACCAATGAGGAGGTTCTGTTTCAAATTGGTGAATTTTGTAAACCTCACAAGAAATTAATGAAAAGCTGGAGACTGAAACACAGTAATATTGATTTTTGTTGGCCTACATCCCCTTCCATACTGCATGGTACTGCAATGTCCATATAGATGATATTCTGCAACTTTCACTCGCGCGCGCGCGCGCGTGTGTGTGTGTGTGTGTAAAATAGGATTTTAAAAATTACAAATTATGAGTATCACTTTCTTCTAGCCAAAAGAGGTCCAGGCAGATTGTTCAATGTGAATTAAAGCACTAGCTGTTTCAGGTAGTTTGTTCTTTTTTTTTTTTTTAAAGGTTAAATTTTATTATATTAAATTTAGGTTTATTTTTTGTGTTTCTTCTATAGCTAAGTCTTTAAAGGTAATAATTTAAATAAATAGCTTTGGTAGCAATCCTCATCAGGTAAGCCTTCTTCATTAGCTGTGTTTCTTTTTCTTTCTTTCTTTTTTGTTTTGTTTTTTTTTTTTTTCTTTTTTTGGTCAGAGGACAGCTAATAAAGAGCTTTAGGAGTCTTGAAAAGTCAGCTCAGTTCCTTGGGGACTCTAGTTTTCTATTTCACAATTTTAACATAAAGAAATGGCTACCATATGAGAAAATTATTACATATTGTGATGAACTAATATTTGAGTTTCTTCCTTTCTCTCTTTCATATATTATTCTCTTTACAAAACAAACAAACAAAAACAACCACCACCCAAAACCAAAAAAAGAAAAAAATCAACAATTACAGGATTCCATTGGAAACATTGATATTTGCCCTTATTAGTAACAAGTCTTCATTTCTTTCTTCTTTTGATTCTTTCATTTATTACTGACTACTAAAGTGACTTTGGATATGTCACTTTTTCCCTTCAACCACTTTTTCTACATCTCTAAAATGGTAATTATTAGTAAGAAGTTTTGATTTCTTTCTATGCTTGGTTCTTTCACTTACTACTAAAGTAACTAGGTATATCACTTTTCCCTCCTAACCACTGCTTCTATGTCTCTGGAATGAGGATGATCAATTAAGCTATATCAGACCTTCAAAAATATTTTAAAGGGAAGTAGCTGTCCAAGTATAAACTGCTATCATTGTTCTTATTATTGTTTTTATTCTTGCAGTCATCACGATTTAGTCTTTCCCTTCTATATTGTACAGTTTGTCAATTGACTCATGCATGTGTTACTTACATTGGATGCTTTCAGTCCAATAAACTTTTATATGTTGAATGTACCTAGCTATTTTCATAATGTTTCCCCTGTGAGCTTTTTGAGAGCAGAGCAGAGCAGAGCAGAATCATGTTTGCCTTTTTTCTCTTTCCATTTCCACAATGCTTAGCATCATGCCTAGAACATACAAAGCAATTAATAAATGCTTATTGACTGACATTATATACAGTGCACTGGACTATATATTAAAATTATATCAAGGTGAATAAAATACTATTTCTATTTGGAACACAGTCTAGCAGAAGAGTTAAGATGTACACACACAGAAACATAGTGTACTTTAGAGGAAACTTCAGATTCACAAAACATAAGTAATATAGCTAACTAATATAAGCTGTGTTAAAAGGAGAGTGAATGTTTTTGTGCATATGAATGTGCATCTATATAAATACACATTACCAGTCATTGTTATTAATGCTGTCATTATAAAAAAAGATATTGAAAAAGTGGATGGGGTATCTATTAAACATTCTTCATACTTTAAATATACATCTGGAACTATTTGAACTAAGTAAAAGTAAAATAAATGCCACAGCATATTATAGCATTCTTTTCTCCCCCATTTAAAAAAGGAAATGTGAAACATACCACTTTTACAAAGATCTGACATTCAATTGGATATTGAAATGGGATCAGTAATGTATTTATATATACCATATTTTCTTCCATGCATTAACCTTCCTTGGTACTTTTGACCTGGATGCGTGCCATACAAGTTGAAATGTTACTCTATATGAAAGATTGTCCTGTTTAGAAGTGGCCTAAATTATTTAGGTTAAATAAGTTTGATCCATTTGACTATACATATATCTCTTCCACACATACTTTTCTATCTCTGTCTCATAGTTTTCATAATTTTTTGCTCTTACAGTAAATATCACTGTTTACCTAAACCAAATAATATAGTTGTAAAAATAACTCATAAAAATTGAATGTAGGACAAGAACACTATAATTTCATAAACCAGATATCTACACATGAAATGTCATAATTTAAAGTTGGTTTTACCATATTCTCTAATTTAAAAAGGAGTTAAATGCTTCTGTGATTAAATCATAGCTTGTGCTCATTGCTATAAAAGTTTCTCATGTGTGTTTCAGAATTTTAAAAGAATATAATGCAAAACAAATGTAATAGATATCAACATACTTGAAACACGTTTTCTGAATTTATTTTAATTCTGCACCAGAGAGACAGAGACAGAGACAGAGACAGACAGTGAAGGGGTGGAGGGAGTAGAGGAAAAGAGAGGGAGAGAGACAGCATGTGAGTCTGCATGCTTGCATTTGCGTGTATGGGTATGTCTTTGTGTGTTGGTACTAGTTTGTTATTTCACCATCCATTCTAGAGTAATTGTATTGAGTAAGGTAGAATAAGTTACAGATGGATTCTACTTTATCCAAGTTTGCTGGACTTTTGGGTTGAAGTTACATTTGATTAAAATGAAGCCAGAAGTTTTGCTAATATTAACATTCTGAAGTACCATCCTATACCTGGTGGTGTTTTCTGGTTGTGTTTTAGAACTATAGCTTTGTTTAGAAAAAGTGATTTTGATAAGTAACTACTTTGGAGATTTTTTTATTTTCCTCAGCAAAGAAATATAAGCTAAGTGTTTTTAGAAAATAATCATATGGAAAGTTTGGGTAAAGGCAAGTGTTCAAAAACTTTTCAGATGTAAGAAAGATTATGCTTATGATAAACAAAAAAGAGTGTGGGGGGGAAATCCAAGAGTGATTCCAAGTTTGTTGCTGTTGTTTAATTGTCATTTGGGGAGCAAAGCAGAGTTCTGCTGATTCTTTGTAAGTTGGACCTGAAGTACCATATATATATATATATATATATATATATATGGCTGTTTTTCAGAACTATAGTTTTGTTTGGAAAACCTGCAAATTTTTGAGAAGCAAAACTACTTTGGAGATTTATTTATTTTTCTCAGCAAAGATATATAAACATAAATGTTTTTAGAAAATAATCACATGGAAAGTTTGGTAAAGGCAAGTGTTCAAAAACTTTTCATATGTAAGAAAGAACATGCTTATGATGAACAAATCCAATAGTGATTCCAAGTTTGTTATTGATTAATTGTCATTTGGGGAGTAACCCAGAGAGATGTACTGATTCTTTGTAAGCTGGAGCTGAAATACCATCCATCTATACCTGGTGGTGGTTTTTGGCTGTGTTTTAGAACTGTTTTTAGAAAATAATCACATGGAATGTTTGGGTAAAGGCAAATGTTTAAAAACTTTTCACATGAAAGAAAGAGCATGCTTATGATGAACAAAAAAGGTGGGAGAAATCTAAGAGTGATTCCAAGCTTTTTGTTGTTTAATTGTCATTTGGGGAGCAAACCAGAGAGAGGTGCTGATCCTTTGTAAGCTGGAGCTGTCCCTTGCTTCAAAATAATGTTTTTGAGTAATTCTTTTTCCTTTCTCATCTTCCTTTGTCGATGTCTTCCTACTGCTCTTTCTCTTCCCTTATCACTTAATCCTCCTCTCTGGACTTCCTTACTCCATTAGTTCCTCTCGCATATCTATTTTTTCTTTTTCTTCCCTCTCCTCTCTGCTTGCCCCACCCCCTTCCTTTCTCCGTCTGTGCACCCACGTGCTTCAAATCTGTGTATCTGGACTGCCTTCTCTAACAGTTCAATATGAGTGTTAGCAGAATGAAAACCAGATGGACCAGCCGTTCCCACTGCTATCTCCCAACCAGCTCTGGCAAGCCTCCCTTTCTCCCTCCTTTCTTGGCATGACAGAAATATTTGCCTTTATTTAGGAAGGCCTGTATTTGCTGCTGTACCTCTTCCCTCAGTTGCAACATAAGCTGAAAGCTATTTATTCCCTTGTTGCTGAGGTTGGTTGAGGTGAGTAGAATGTGAGATGAATTTAACTATTGCAGAAGCAAATTTAAGTTGTCTCTACAAATATTACTTAGAATACTTTTTTTTCCTGTAGTAGATGAAATGCTTTAGCTTAGTAATAAGAAAGTAATTTTGTAATAAGTAACAAGATAAATTAGATATAATCTATATACTTCTATATGTGTCTAACCACCACTTAACAATACTTTCACTAATCTGCAAAGGACATTGCCTATTTTTTAGTTAACATTTTGGACTTTGAAGTAAAATTGCTGAAACCATAAACCAGAGCATGAAAATTTTTTTTTTTAATTGTTGTGACTATTAGGTTATTTTGATTGTTCTATTGTGTCCTTTCCTTAATACAGTATTGTCTTTATTTCAGTATAAATAAGGAATACTTAAAGGACCTTGAGAAAGAAAAATAATTTACAACGATCTGAATGTGAGATGTCTTTTGAAAGGGCCACAATTTGCAAATCTGGAATTTTCTATTTATTAATGATAATTATTATATTGAGAATTTCTCCTAAATGAGTTAATAACCGTTATGACCTGAAAACATAATAGTTTTTCGTTAAAGGATTCTTCATCGGTATTTTATGTATTTTGCATTAAAAAGAACGTTTAAAAAGAAGTATTATTTAAAGAGAGGAGAGAGCATTTTACTTCTTAAGGCCATTTTCCCCCTAAGGACAATTAGGCAATTTGTAAGATTACAAAATTTAAAACAATTCTTTGATATTTCTGGCACATGGTTTATGGATGTACCTTTTACTTTACAGAAGACATTTAATTGATAAAAAGTAAAATAGAATTAGATTAACGAAATCATTTAACATGTACTAGGAGAGGTGTATCACTTGGGAAAAGACATTGCTGAAAGATTCTACTTAATTATTGATTAATATTAGGCCCGAGTCATTTATTAATGGAAGAGCAGAGTAAGCTCACTTACTATGATGTCATGGGTACTCTGCTTTTATATTCAAGGTAAATCATCTTTTTATTCTTTAACACAATCAAAACTTGTCTTCAAAAGGCCTGGGAAGCAATGTTATAGAGCAGGTGAAAATAACCTAGTCTTCCCCCCCTTCTTATTGATATGGTATTTGATACACATGGAGTAGGGGTTATCTTTAACTTTTCCATGTTTCTAGAATTAATATTCATTCTCTTCAACACCTCCTCCCATTGTAAATTGAAACAGTGCAACCAACCTTCTGTAATAATGACTTATAAACACATGACAACTGAATAAAGAAAAGATAGCCTTCATTATGTGGCATATGGTATTTATTTATTGATGCTTTTTAGAATAGAACAGGAAAAGAAATTGGAGTGGAAAATATGTCCAGGAGACATGGAGTATTTAACCTGCTCTATCTAATAGTTTGGAAACAAAAGCTGGCAGGGGACAGCAGGTGTTACAGAGAATAGTCACCAAGAGGGTAGGCTCCTACCACTCTCTCACCTGTACAACAAAGCAGGAGGCTTTAGTTCTTCCTGAGTTGTCTTACAGGGGGATTCATTGCTCTCCTTCCCTTGCCATCCATTTATTCCTGTTTGCTAGTGCTGGCTGAAATTGCCAGTGAAGTTGTGTTATACCATCCAATACTATCAAGGTAGCATCTGCACGTGCCAGAAATAAATATACAAGATAATATAGCCTAGTTACAAATGAGGGCCTGCCATCTGTGTTTTACCTTCTTAGGTGAGGTTTCGATGATGCAATTCTGATTGGAGTTTCAGCAGGAAGGCTTGTTTTATCCGCAGAAAGGATCAGTTCTTTTTAAATTCCTGTCATAGCCTTTTTGAGGAGGGGTTGGAGGTGGGGGAAATTAACTTAATTTTGGAGTTTTACTGGTCTCAAAAGGTAAAATAATCTGTTCCTTGTGGTGTCTTGTAGATCGTAGTGAGAAGCATTCCACAATGCCAGACTCACCTGTGGATGTGAAGACACAATCCCGACTGACGCCTCCCACAATGCCGCCTCCTCCAACGACCCAAGGAGCGCCAAGAAGCAGTTCATTCACACCCACAACATGTAATTACCCTACCTTGTTAATTTTTTTAAAAAAAATTCTATATTTTTTGTATTTAAGGGAGAGGGAAACAAAAACTCCAACATTAATGTGTAAAGTGAAAATAATGCAAAACTCCTTCCCCCCCCCAAAAAAAAATCCCCATAATGTTTAAATTTGATTTAGGTTAGGAACTAATGCTTCATCTCTGAGAAATCCTCATTTTTTTTCTTAGTTGCATTATTATCTGTCAGTTGGTTAGACTTTTAAAAATTAAATCAATATACATCATCTTGATCTTGTGATAATTTATTCTTGAACAAACAAATTCGGTATACTATTATTTATTTTAATTTTTTTTTTTTTTTTTTTTGGCTTTGCTTTATTCTTGGGAATGTGTTGAAATCATTCCAAGGTCAATGCATATCTGTACCAGTGTGCTCCCCTCCTATCCTCCACCTTCCTGCCAATTAAACTAGCTAGGTCGGCTTTTTTAGTCTCTTACAAGTAATAATAGGAACAACGTGACCTTATCATACATATGAGTGCATTTGCCAAATATAGGAATATTACACAGATATGTTTAAAACAAACAGCATCCTTATTAATTGGAACATTTCAGATCTCTGATATTTTATGCTACTGTCTCTGACTCTAGTTTATGAATCAGTGAATGGAACTATATTTGCTTTCTATTTTCTGACAGTAGAAAGTTCCCCTCATCTCATGTATTCCAATAAGAATAGTAGATAGCAGTTTTCAATCTTTAGGTTCTGTACAGGGTTGTGTAAAAGAATTTGTTGAGCTAAAAATTACTGTCTATTGAATATCATTCCATTTTTTGACTTTGTGCCATAAAAACCACATGAATGGAAGAAACATAAAAGGAAAAAATTTACATATTAGTATTTTAAAAATTGTTGGAATAGAATAATTGGTTTTATACCTATCCATATTTCATTGTAATTTAATAAACTTTTTAAACTTGTAAGGAACTAGATACCTTGATTGGTGTCAAGCAATAATGCTGTCAACTTGTGTTGTTTTGGTTTGCTGTTCCCCAATGTCTCAGGGAAATGTAGATAGCTGTTTTGAGGACCCAAATTTAGCACTTATTTCTAGGCAAGTTGGTGATTAATCTTTAGGTATAAATCTAGATTAGTGATCTTGGACATACATAGCACATAACAGAACTTCTCATTTTGGGGAGGCAAAGTATTAATAGCATTTAAAAATTTATAAATGAGGAAATGATTATATTTTACCAGTTACAGCACCTTATTTGAGATGACTATTTCAGTGTAGTACTAGATTGATGAGTGGAATGTATATAACTTCCCCCGAAAAATAATTGCCAATTACTAATTTTGCCACTCCCTCTTCTTAAGCAGGTCTTCTTAAAGACCTGCTTCCTTCTTTCTAGCAGAGTCCTTGTAGTTTATTATATTAATGCCTAAATCAGTTTTATCAGAAATAAATTGAACAAATTGGCATACATGCATGCTATCTCTTATTACAACTCTGAATTAGGATGTCCCCTTTCAACTTCAGAAAATTAATTCTCAATTAATGCTGTATGTATTCTGCCATCTTACAGAAAATTTGCATTTTCCCTAAAGAAGTGGTTAAAGAAATATGTGGGGGAGAAAATAGCCTTCTAATTGGGTGGTAGAAGGTTAAAACTTGAAAGTCCTGTTTTTATAAACACAGCTGTCAGTTGTGTGTACAAAACACGATTAAAAATGTTCAGTGATAAATTTAGTCTCCACCAAATGTACATTTTTTCTAGAGAAGCAGTTTAGAGAAGAATATTCCTGTTATATTGATATAAGCCTATGACAAAAGGCTGACATCCAAATGCTGCTTGTTCCATGATTGAAATGTTTCAGGTGGTTGGCATATGTGCACATGGGAGCGAAGGCTGTCCCCACTCTGTAGCAGATTCTATTCATTATCAGTGCCTATGTGGATAAAAGAAATATTTATTTATGAGGAGTCAGGCCATTTAATCAAGCAGAATTTTAACCTGGGCTATCTGTGCACTTAAAATATTTGACCAAAAATCAGAATGTTTTTCACCTCATAAAAATCAACTCAAACAAAATTAGCTGTGACTTCTTTTCCATAGAATTTTATTTTTAATTTTCTTCTTGCTTTGTGCTTCTGACAGTAACTAATGGCACAAGCCATTCACCCACAGCTTTGAATGGAGCCCCATCTCCACCCAATGGCTTTAGCAATGGGCCTTCCTCCTCTTCCTCTTCCTCTCTGGCTAATCAGCAGTTACCACCAGCCTGTGGAGCAAGGCAACTCAGCAAATTGAAGAGATTTCTTACCACCTTGCAGCAGTTCGGCAATGACATTTCACCAGAAATAGGGGAAAGAGTGCGCACTCTTGTACTAGGACTGGTGGTAAGCACATGCCAAACAACTTGTTTCCTCCCTAATTCTCTTTGAAGGACAATAGCTAATTGAATGTACTCAAGCTGGTTATTATATGGTGGTTTATTTACATTGCAAAAAGTGAAATTGATCTTTTTCTGACATGGATATTAATGTAGCCCCAAATTCTAAATGGGTCTTAAGGATGGTGTGAAAGTAGATGCTATGTTATATTTATATATCATTCCAGCCTCAGACTTCATTTGCTATCTGCCTGATAAAGATGGAATGATACAAAATCATCCCTAAGTGGTCACATTCTTTAAATCTACATCATAATTACACATAAAATACGATAATTGGTTCTAGCCCAAAGTAAATATGCAATGTAAATTAGAAGAATGAACCTAACTGTATATTTTGATGTATGACTATCATGGTTATTATCTGCCACCTAAAAATAGAGATTTGGGGCTATTAATAGTTTTTTTTAATTGAGGTCCTTCTATACAAGGTTTATTGATACATTGACTTTGGATCCCAAGGCCAAGTGGTGTTTTTAAAAAATAAAATTTGGGCCTTAGTATGAAGAATTACCCAATTGTTGTATGAAGTTAAGCTGAGAAGAGTCCAGAAAAGCCTTATTCTATTAATATATATTAATTATTATATAATTGATGCCAATGAGATTAACCACTTCCTAATAATGATGCTTCAAGTTTGTATAATGTTACCAATTTCAGAGCAACCTTTGCAATTTAAAAATTGCTTTCATAACTTTTTTGTTGATTTTTTTCACTTGTGAATATTATTTTAATTTTGAATATTAGTGTCAGGAACTTTTAAATATCTTGCCCAAGATTCCATGGCTAAGATTTGGTAGACTTTGAACAGGTCCTGCTGTTCTGATTTCTTCCAATGAACCAGTGATCTTTCTACTACATTATTTGGCCTCTTATTATTTTTCCTTACTTCTGAGATTCTCCAAATTCTTCAGATACATAATAATTTTATATAATTTAATGAGATCTAAAACATGGTTCCCAATTTAAAAATTAGAAGAGGAAACTGGATATGTGCTTGACCAAAGTCACAGAATAACTTTGTATTATAATGACCAAAATGATTCTGAAATCCAGATATTCTTTCTTTTTGGCTTGTGCCTTTTTAAATAAATAATCCTTCTTTCATAATATGGGTTAAGCCATATTAGGTGTGTCTTGCAAAAAAAAAAAATAATTATGGAGGAGATTCTTGTTCAGGTGCAATTTATACTATATGGCCTCTGGGGACCATTTTGACTTTGAGATTCCATGATGCAACATCAAAGACTTCGAAATTGAAGTCCTCATAGATATTCATGAGTAAGGGATTTGGGACAGAGATATATCTATCCTGTCCTGGACTTTGTAGTTAATGGATAAGCTATTTCCATTATGCTAGAATTCATTTTTGGAACTTAAGAAAAAAAAGTTTTGTAACTTAAACAAGCATGAACAAAATTTTGCCAAGTCCAATTAAAGCTTTCTTTTTATTCATTTATGTTTTCTCCGCCTCTCCCCCCCCCATGTATTTACATATGCATACATTTATAATAAAAGAATTGAGAATGTATTTACTGTCTTGTAGATCTTTTGATACATTCCTGGTCAACATTACAGATAAATTTACATTGCAGAAAGCTACCTTAACTGCCTTCTAAAAAATCTTTCACATGTCAAGTTTTAAAATTGTTGAGGAAAATTTCTCCTGGTAAAATTTAATAATTTTTCCAAATTACTTGGTGAAAAGGAGTTACCAAAGCTAATTTTTAAAGATCATAGTGCAACTCCAATCCAAGTAATTCTCAAATAGAATACATGTAAATATCTTGTTAAATAAATTTGAATAGTTTCATATTAAGAATATGCTTTGTGGGGACTGGATTTTACACTACAGTTCTCTGAATAATAAGGAAGATATATCTATATCTATCTAGATATACATATATATACACACATATATATTATAAAATAGGTAATTCCTATTTCTCCTGAATGTTAAAACTGTACATATTAAATTCTTATTCTGTAAAAATTTATATCCTTTAATCAGCTATGTATATTATTTCCTATAGGTTGGACAATTTTCTATGAGGAGAAATTAGGGAATCAGTATTTCTCTTTTTAAAAGAATAGAGAAGTTACACAGAGGAGAAAATGGAAAGTTATTGTGTATATATTTAACCCACCAGGACCCTCACTTTTTTTAGGAGTCAGATGACTCATAATCAAGAGAATTCTGTTTAAATTTAATATTTTCTAGTTATGATGTAGGAAAGAATTTATTATTTGACCCTAAGAAAAACATTTATAAGG